>NC_057861.1:379703814-379816314 GCF_019393635.1 Dromiciops gliroides
ATATATTATTATTGGATTGATGGTGTAATTTTTAAAAAATGATGTTCAAATGAAGCTCATAATCTGTATCCTGAAAATATAGATTACTATTTATTAAATATATATATGAAATTTTGAATTATTTATTCCTAATAATTAGTCCTTTATTCTATTAATGACAAAATTATAATGTATATATGCATACATATATACTATATTCCATACAGAAAAATACTATATTTACTATAGTGATTATAATTACTATAGTAATTATAATTAATTATATTACATTTAATTAAGCTATATACTATAATTTACATAGAAAAATCCTACAACGCAATTTGCATTTATTGTAGAACAAGCTTAGAATATGCTTCATGACTCATAAAATATTTTAATAAATGCATAGTCATTAATATTTAATTCTGAATGAATGTGACTTGTAACAAGGGGCCAAAAATAAGGTTCTATGTAGAATATAATGAAAGTATGTGTACCAAATAATATTGAGGTTGACAATCAGAATTTGAAATAAACAAGAAAATGGTTTTTTAATTTGATTCATCTAATGATTAATTCATTGACATATTCATTGAATATATGATGACTATCATTGATAGATACTGCTTTGTTGTTGGAATGTGAAAATATGTAAGACAAGGTCTCTATCCTCCAGAATGTTGTAATCTTATAACTAAGATAAGCAGACAAATTACTATCTTATTTTTTTTGGTGGGACAATGAGGGTTAAGTGACTGGCCCAGGGTCACAAAGCTAGTAAGTGTCAAGTGTCTGAGGCCGGATTTGAATTGAGACCCTCCTGAATCCAGGGATGGTGCTTTATCCACTGTGCCACCTAGCTGCCCTCAACAAATTACTATCTTATAAGACATTTAGTAATTCATGATTATATATAAAATATACACATATCTGTATATGTGTGTATTTGCACACACACATATATACAAATATGTGTGTGTATATATGTATGTATGTGTGTGTGCTATATAAATATATATTTATATAGCTCACATTTATAACTTCTAGCTGGATTGTGGTAAATAGCTTGGTAAAGTAGAAAGGGGGCTGACCTTGCAATCATGTGGACTGATTTTGAATCCAGGTTCCGCTATTCATTTTTGAGTGACCTTATGCAAACTTCTCTGGATATGACATAGTTCTACATCTTCAAGATGATTAAATCTGTAAAATGAAGAGTCATTGACACAAAACTTCTATAAAGTGCTTTCTGCCCCAGATTCATGATGCTAAGATAAAGGAAGGCTGTATGGAGAATAAGTGATTTGAGATGAGATTTTGAAAATGAATAGAATTTTTACTTATTTTTCTCTTTTGTTTGTTTGTTTGTGGTGTAATGAGGGTTAAGTGACATGTCCAGGGTCCAACAGCTAGTAAGTTTCAAGTTTCTCATGCCAGACCTGAACTCAAGTCCTCCTGCATCCATGGCCAGTGCCCTATCCAATACACCACCTATCTGCCCCCTAGAATTTTTATAAGTACAGAGTATTCAATGGGAGAAATTCAGTAAGGGGTTGAGGTTGGGAAAAAAGAGTATAATAAAAGAATTGATGATAGTTTAGAAAATTGCTGAGACATAAAGATATTGGAGTAGTTGGTGAGGACAAAAAATAAAAGCCATAAAGGAGGATAGCTAAAATTCTATAATGAGATAATGAGAGTTTTGAACATGGAGATGGAACACTTGCTTGTTAACAAGACTAGGCATATTATTATCCCAGTTAAAAGCTGAGGTGTAGAGGCAGTTAGGTTGTGTAGTGGATAAAGCACTGGCCCTGGATTCAGGAAGATCTGAGTTCAAATTTGACCTCAGACATTTGACATTAGCTGAATGACCCTGGGAAAGTCACTTAACCCTCATTGCCCCTCCCACACTAACACAAGTAAGGGATTTAAGGAAACAAACATATTTTGAAGATCCCTAGTGTGAGGAGCAGAGTTCAGGTAGAGAGTGCAACTTAGTCATGAACTGAACTCTGAGGAAAAATAAATGTCCAAAGAGTGCTGAACAATAGCCATCACAAAATGGATTGGGTGATAAATTTTGATGCAATGATATGCAAACGGGAATAGTTAACTAAGTCATGACAGTAGTAGAACACAAAGTGGCACTCCGGAACAAGGAGAAGAATCACTGTTATACTTGAATCAGTAAGGTGGGGTGTGAGAAAAAGGTATGCCTTTACTAACAACAATTGCAAGAATGTAATGTTATCCATGAGGAGTCAGATATCAGCATATACCAAAAAATGGACAAGAGTGAATGAAAAAGAGATCCAAAGTGCCTATACATCTATATATTCATTTTATAATTTTCATTTTATATATTATATATAAATGTATAAGTGATATTTATATTTATACAATATATTATCATAATATAACATAACATGTGATGTGATATGATAAAATAGAAAGAGAGATAGATGGACATGGACATAGACAACACAGACATGGATATGGATATGAATATGAATATGGATATGGATATAGATACTATGTGTTCCACAGAAGAAACAGCTGAGTTCAGTATCACTAGAGTGGGAAGAGCAAAAGAGATTTTATATACACTAACCCCCAGAAAATAAGTCCAGGAAAATTGTCAATGGGCCTAAGGAGCTCTTTTATTGAATGCAGGTCCTTGTAGAGTTCAAGGTCTCCAAGGGAACCATGACCTGGAAAGGGTTCAGAAACCATAGGAGACTGAATGTGTGGTTATGAATGGGTGTGGGTGAAGCGTAGGTCTGGTAGCATAGGTACCAGAGAGATAACATTTGGATTCTATTTCTGGTAGTGGAAACTATCCTGCGAAGATTTTTTATTATAATTCAGGATTGAAAATGTCTCCTGAAAGTATTGGAAAGTTTACAGAAAGTTTACAGAACACTCATCAGATTATGTTTTATCAGGATAGTTATTCTTAACCTTTTAAGAATGATGTTACTCTTGGGCTTTTCAATATCATTTCGCCAATACTTAATATACCATAATTATAGATACAGATTTCAAATTAATTAAGGTAGGAAGAGAGTACTGCCTGTATTCAACCACAACAAAGATCCTGTCATGGGTTCAAAATTATTCAGCATTATGCAGAACAAAATCACCCTTCTTTGCAATATTTAAGTGGTTTTGATGTTCTTCCTTTTGAGAAAACAAAGAGGAAAAATGTTATAACTAAGTAATGGACAAATGTGTTCTTTATTTATTTACAGTAGACTTTGAATGGTTTAATTCTGTAGCCCTGGGAAAAATGCATAGAACATAGAAAATTGTGCCTTTTTGAGTCTGGAGTTGGGGGGAGGAGATAAATGAGGATGAAAGCAGATAGACAAGTCTCATTGGAATGGAATGTCTATGCTGCAAGACTCTCTCATGGGATTGATAATTCTATACTGTTTTTGCAGCTTCTCTTTCATCTGCAGAAGGCAAAATCACAACAACTGAATTTCTGAGAAGGTATTATGTCTTATTTAACGTGAAAAAAATGAATTATATCCTTTGAGAATTATCACTTTCTTTGCTGTTTCACTGGAGGAGAAAAACACCAAGTAACTTTTTTAAAGAGACTTATATATACATTCAATTCATTTAAACATTTCTTAAGTGTCTAACATTTTCAAAGCAGTGGGCTAAACACTGAGAAGGAGGATAGATGGTAATCAAAGTATGAATAATGTCATGAAGAAATGCAAATTTTGATAGGTGAGAAAAGATACGGATACCTATCTCGATGACACAAAAGAGAAAATAATAGCATCATAGAAAACTTTACAATATTCAGAGATGAAGGAGAGATCATTATAAGCATACAAAAATATAATCAGATTGTATTTCAGAGACAAGGGGAACTTTTAGAGGTTTTTGAATTATGGTGTGATAATTTGAAAGAATCTCAAAGGCAAACTAATAGCGTTAGGTAAGAGAAGGCAAGGCCTCTTACAATATATAAGATGCTATGTTGGTTTTGAAGAAAGCCAAGAAAGCAAAGAATTAAATATTACTAACAAAGGTACTCCAGGTATGAGAGACAACCAGAGAAAAAACATGAAAATTATGTTGTCATTCATTTCAAAAATCATGTATGATGTCTTGACTTGCATGCAAATTGTATTTAAGTGAGGCAGAGGAGCACAAAGTTGACAGTCTCACTGTTCCTGAGTCATCAAAGCCTGGTGTCAGGACAAAAGTCAAGACAACTGGCAATGGCCCAGGATGCAGTGGATGACTACGATGACTCTGACGTCTAACCAAGCTTTAAGGATTCCACAGAGTCTACTTCGGCTGCCTTCATGTTTGTTGGAACAAATTGTTCTCATCCGCCCATTTTGCCAAGGAAAATGTTCACATCCTCACTGACAGGTTTGTTGCCTTTCAGTTACATTCAACCTGGTTTAGTTTGTCTGATAACACAATTTACCAGGTTTGTGGCTGGTGCACTTACTGTTGCTTCATAGACCAACAGGTGAGAGTTAGCTGAATCATGTGGACATCAAAGGTGGATGAGCATCCCTGAAAATGATTTAACCCTAAAATGACTTATTTGATGCAGGCTCTTGGAAGGGTGGGTTCCTGGGGATCAAGTTGCCACTTTGTGCTGGCCTATAGAAATAAATCAGTAGATTTGCTTTTAGTTCCTTAAGGGATTGGAATTCAGCTTATCTTAAAGATGTTAAAGTAGCAGGAGAGCAAAAACAAGATTATCCATCTCTTCATTAAACTAATCTATCAATCACTTATCCACATACTCATAGAGTTGGAGTATAAATGCACTTCAATACATTAGCTTTTTCAATAAACAATCAGTCAATAGCTTTCAAAATTTTGATAATATTTTCAGCTAATTAGAGTAAATATTTAAAGGAACTCTGTAGTGAAACATTTAGAGTAGTGGAAAATCCTTTTAAAACACATACAGTGATTCCTTATGTTCAGTTTAGTAGTTTCATATATACAGGAATTACAGACTAGGCTACATGAACTCTATGAGACAGGAGTTGTTGTATAGGCTGGTCCTTTAGATTTTTCCTTGCATGATTTAAACCCAGGAAACAAGATATATATAAAGAATTCCCAGTAAACCAGTGGAACCCAGCCTACTTGGGAAGGACCTTTTCAGGTATTATTAACAACTCCTACTGCCATTAAAATTGGTGAAAAAGACTTGGATTCATTGTTCTCATGTAAAGTCTGCACCATTCATAGGTAAAGAGATTTCAGATAAAACTCTGGTAGACCCTAAAGAGCAAAAAACCCTAACAATAGCAGCTATTAAAGAAAAAAGAACCCCAACAGAGCCCAGGGACAATAGACAGTTCCCATTTGATAATCCTAATAATCAGTTATATGCCTTGGGACTCAGTCTTCATAAAGTATTGGGAGATGGAAATTGCCTTTTTAGGGTTTTAAGGGATCAACTAGAAGGCTACCCTAGGAATCATCTCCGACACAGACAAGAATCTGCTTCTTATATGCTTATGCATAGAACTGATTTTGAGTCTTACATTGAATGACTCTCCTTTTGAAGAATATGTTGATGAACCTGGTAGGTGGGGTGGCAATGATATGATTGTAGCTTTTGCTACATCACCAGATGAATGTAATCATTCATCAGTTGAATCAGCCCCTATGGCAAATCAGTGGCACAGACAAAGCTAATGCTAAAGAACTCCACATTTTCTATCATGGAAAACATTATAACAGAAAAATCAATGACAATTTGAAAAGCCCTGCCACTTTGGCGTGCAGAGAATTGGGGAACCAGTTAAAACAATGTGGTATACCCCAAATTCTAGCAATTTAAATACTTTAACCTTAACAAGCTTTTCCTTCTACAGGCAAACCACTTAAGCACATGGCCTGGTTTTCTGGCCCACCTCAATCTCCCTCACCCTCTTCTTACTTATCCTTTAATCCTGTTTTTATTTTTATTTTTTTTTTAAAAGGCATTGAAAAGGCCTGGAATTCCCCATACCTTTAAGTTCTTTAAGAGCAGAAAAGGGTGCTTAGCAAATCTTTTTGCTTTTTGTTTTTGTTTTTGTTTTTGACTTTTGTTTCTTTTGCTTGCTTTTTAACTCAATTTTGTAAACTACATGACTTTTCAAAGACATTTTAAGTATATGCTGTGGGTGGGGCTATTGGGCCTCAGAAGCTACCACAATTTTTTTTTTTTGAGAGAACCATGAATTTTTAATTAATTTTTTAAAATTGTGTTCTGTTTAAAAAAAAAGGAGGTTATTGAAACCTATTACTTGGTTGATCAATGAACATATTGAATATTAAATCTGGTTGATTGGATATTGAGTCTTATTTCTTTTTGATAAATTGATTATTACTTCAAGTATCTGTTATTGTCATACTAGATAGAGAATTCATGTAAAAATGATGTGGTTTACTTGCTAAAAGATTATGTAATAATGTCTAATATAATCAGCTATTTACATTTATTTATCATTTATATGTCATTATACTCTGGGTATGGTTTGGAATTATTGTATATATTACTACTATATTCTCAGTTATGCAGCATAACATGCATTTTTACCATTATACTGTCTGTGGTGAAATTAATACGAGATTTATGAATTATGGAAACTTATAATTTCAGAAACTAACTACTCTTACTGTGAGCTTTAATGCAGGCCCTGGAGAGAATATACATACAACAAGAAGAGAGACAGCTACACATAAATCCATGGTTTGCTTATGATGGTGACTGTGTAAACCACAATTACTGGACACAGTCCAGTTTCATCCTCTCTCACTCCTAAAACCAAGTTTAACGTAACTTGTTTTCTTTTTCTTTCACTCAGTCTAATGGCATGGTCAGAATCCATCCATCTGTGGCCTAACACCATCACTGGCTGTCTCAAAACCTTGAGATGTGGTATGATAACCTTTCCATCACATTTTCAGGTGTCATGAACACGATACTAAATTTGGCTTTGATCCAGACACATGGTGGTAAGAAGTGTTATAGATTGCATAACTACCTCAACCCTGTATTATATAAAGGAGAGGAATGGAATGGAATGGAATGTATTAATTTGATCATTGACAATGCTATGCTAAGGTTTAGTAAAAAAAAAATCTAGCAGTTCAAACAGTTAGAGAAGAGAATCCAGCTTTCCAGACCAGAGTCCAGAGCCCAGCTTTCCAGACCAGAGTCCAGTTTTCTCCTGATGACATCTTACCACTCCAAGAAGACAAGAGAACTCAAAGACTTTATATGAACAGTTTTGTTTTGTTGGTTTTGTTTTCTCCTTCTGTTATTATATACGCCATCTGTAAAATGTAATCTTTGCAGAGGCCCCACCCTCTGCAAGACCAATGTCAAAGCGTTGTGTTCATGAGGGACTGCCCTCTAGACAAAACTTTTCTCTCTCCCTTTTCTATATTAATATTAACATATTGTTAGTTAGCCTAGGATATTATATTCTGTTATTTTTGGCTGTTTCATTGAGCAAACCCTTTCAGGTTTTTCAACCAAAAAAAAGGGGGGAATGTGGTAAGAATTATTTGTGGTAAAGATTAATATCGAAAATTTTAGCTGAATCATTTGGGAGGGGCCACACCTGGCCTACCCTGAGATTATGTATGCTACTGAGAAGGACCTCCCCTTTTTGGGGAGGAAAAATGGGACACCAGACCTCCCTTTTTGGGGGAAGAAAAAACAGGATGTGACCGGAAGGGAGAAAACTTCCAGGAGGTGGGGCGTGCTCAAGAGTTTGTGCTCTTTCAGCCTGGAAATCAGTCTGGTGGTGATTGGGGACCTGGTGGAGGTATGCGTTTTGCTCTGTTTGGGTGACTGCGTTTCTTACAAGCAATGGTAAACTGACTGGATTTAGTGAGTTTAATCCTAAATTCCTTTGAACTAGCTTAATTGGGAATGCTCTGGGATTTCATGAACTAAGTTTAGACTTAAGACTATCTATTTGTATTTCTACTTCCTTATTTCCTTAATTGGTTTCACCTTTGTGGTTTAATTAATTCCCAAGTAATAAAACCTGAGCCTTTATGAACTAAAGCTCAGAGGCACCTTTTCTTATTGGCCTGGGAGGAATATATAAAAAGGAAAGTTTAAAGGGGAGATTAAACCTAAAAGAGTCCCTCATATTTCCAGGAACTCCAATATTAAGGCGAGTCACCCTGATACACTCCGTATATCAAATTTTGGCCCTCACAATATCATTGATCATATTTAATTAATGCTCGACAAACTTATATGACGTAAAATGACTTTCTAGAGTAGATTCATTCCTGATATCTTGGCATTTATTTATATACAAATTCATTTGCATGGAAATTGTTAGTCTGGATATATAATGTGGTAAAATGTAATTTGGCAGACTGATTGGGATGGGCCACACCTAGCCTGTCCTGAGTGACATATGCTGCTGATGTCAGGAGGAGAAACTACTCTCCACAGGCAGTTTGAAGGACTTCCCCTTTTTGGGGGAAGGAGAGTAAATGCTCACTACGGGGAGCTGAGTCTCTTTCTAGAGTCACTTCCCTTATGGTGGTGTGAGCTGCAGGAGCAGGCAGAAAGAGGTTCTTTCTTAGCACTTTTGTCCTATGGGCCCTGGTGGCAAAGCTCTTTCCCATTAAAACTATGGACCCCAGGTGGTGAGTTAAAATACTAGCCCTGCTCTTTTGAATTAGCTGAACTGGAAGAAAGTTTGGGGATTGTATAGACTTAGGTTAGAGTTAGGGGGATTATCCGTATTTCTGTTTCCCTATTCCCTTGTCTTTGATTTTATTAATTTCACCTTTGCTGTTTATTTTATTCTCATTAATAAAAACTGATTCATTTGTGGGAAAGAGGCTGTTAGGTTCCTTTCTTATTTGCGTGGGAGAAATATCTAAAAAGGCAGTTCGGAGGGGAGGGAGCTTTGGACCTAGAGGACCCTCATTATTTCTGGGACCCCACTCAATTAACTCTCCCTCTATTAAATTTTGGCCCCACAGTAATGACATTGAAATTAATGTATCTAACAATACCTTCAAGTCCATTTTACTTTTGTTTATGTATACCATGTGCATTTACTTTTCCAAGACAAATCCCTCAAGAAAAAGTTAGTCAGTGGACTGCCATTCCACACTTAATGTTCCCTCATTAAAAGCACAAGTATATTAGAATAACTATACTATTTCCCATTCCATTAGGAATTGTTTTGAATCTTATGGAACTTGAATGGTAATACATAGAAACAAAATGCTGACTATATATACCATTTTCCAACATAATTCACTAGTTATGAGAGTGCCATGGAATCGCTTTTCCAGATTTAACTGATACAATGAAAATATGATGGTTTACACTGATATCAAAGACATATTAAGGAAATTATTTTTTCCTCTAATAGATTTTCTCTTTACTTCTAGCATTAATCAATAATTAAAAAATAATTCTTAACTTTTCAATTTTTTTTGTAAGCAGATAGGTGCAATTACTACATTCAATTGGCTATAATTTCAAAGTTTCTTCTAAGTATATATGGATTAGAAACAGTAAAGGGGGTACAGAGGGTCAGTAAAGGATCTTGAACATCAATTTCTTTCCTTTTTTTTTTTTTTTTGCAGGGCAATGAGGATTAAGTGACTTGCCCAGGGTCACACAGCTAGTTAAGTGTCAAGTGTCTGAGGCCAGATTTGAACTCAGGTACTCCTGAATCCAGGGCCGGTGCTTTATCCACTATGTCACCTAACTGCCCGGAACATCAATTTGTAAAACACTTTCCATCTTTATATTCTTCGTTCCTAGGTTTAGATGGGGTAGGATAAGAAATTAATAGCAAAAATAAATATACATACAGACAAGCCTGCCCTAATAATTTTGCTGACTTTTCAAATAAGATATTAGGAATATCTATCTATCTATCCATCTATCTATCTATCTATCTATCGATATAGATTATAGATATAGATATGTATATATGTGTGTATACATGTATTTATGTCTTTTGTGTAGTCTCCTCTTTCTGATACTTACTAATTTTTGGAGCAAGAACAATTAATTTACCCTCTCCAACCTTACCTTAATAGCTATATAATTATACTATCTAAATAAAGAATTATGTGGAGAATATGATATTTTAGTTATAAATCCTGGTATTGCTAGGTTGTACAGTGGGTAGAGTACTAGACCTAGAACCAGGAAAATCAGAGTTTACATTATGCTTCAGGCAGTTGTTACATCATCTAACTTCTCTCAGACTTTGTTTCCTGATCTAGAAAACTTAGTAAAAAATAAGACCTAGCTCATAGGGTTGTGGTGAAGATCAAATAAGATAATATATGTAATGTACTTAAAAACTTTAACAATAAAATTCACTCTCTGCCCCCCCACATCTATAAACACACATACCAAAAGTTATTAAGTTATTAACCCACAGTCTCTGACCTAGTCTATATCTTTAATCTGTATATCTGCATACATATATGTATGTATGCCCTCAAGGATATCATTCATTCTATTTTTTGCATGCATATAATCATTGATAAGTACCCTGTTCCCCTAGTGGCCCTACACTTTACTTTTTGTTGTTTGCAATTTTAATTTTTGTAAGATCCTTGTATACCTTGACACATGTATCTACCAGGGATGTTATTAGGATGAAATGAAATAATATTTGTAAAGCCCCTAGCACAGTTCCTGGCACATAGTAGATGGTATAAAAAGCTTCTTTCTTCCAGGTTAGACCAGAGTTTCTTTCTTATTGCTATTTTTGCATCCTTATTTTTCCTGTTGATTTTTTTTTTGTAATACTGTAGGTACTCTGTCTTGCTGTATGAATAATGATCTATTTTAGTCAGCTATTTAAATTGCTTGTTACCGCCATTATTATAGAGAAAAGACAGAAATGCATATTCACTTGGTTTGTCTACATGTTTATACATCTAAATATTTGCATAGACACATGCATTTTAATGTACACACAGAATATAATTTTCCCCTTAGATACTCTGTCTTTGATTTCAGGTGATCAAATTTTTATGGTTCCTTTGGCCTCATATTAGTGTTGTTCAATTTGGCAAATTACTTAACATCTCTAGATAGAAAATGTTTTACTCGTAAAATGACTTGAAAAAGGGTTTTTTTTTTTTAATGTAAGACAACTTTTTTAATTGAAGTTAACCAATAGAGATAAACTGCTGAATATTATTCGTTATGGAGAATACAGGATAACTCCTCTTCTTGCTGTGTACTCTTTGTAGTATGTTCATTGCACTCTTAGCTGTTCAATGAATTCACCCACAATTCAGGAGCAAGTTAGTATTTAAATTCCAACAATATTGAAATGAATTTTCCCCCCTTAACTAAACTACTATAATTACATTATCTAAGGCTGATGATATAATTACCATAGTTCATCTCTATTAGGAAAACCCTTTAATTTTAACATCAAGATTAAATAAAACTGACTCAATGACTACAGAAAGGTCAATGAAAAAATACAGAAAGGAAAATTTGTCTCAGTGTCAGAGAAAGATTCATGTTTTTGTTTCCTAATAATAATGAATAGTTTCACTTGGCTTATATGACATTTGTGACAAATCATATTCTTGTGCTATGATATTATGAAGAATACTGAGTAAAAAGAGGGAAAGCCTTTCTTAGAATATCTAGTTTCCTTTAAAATTATATAATATGTAATGTGTAACGATTGGAATAACGCCACCTGCTGGATACTTACTGTAGAAGAGTTCTGCCCATGAAGGGAAGGTCTTTGAGGGCAAGACCAGGAGTCAGGAAGTGACGCGAGCTAGTGGGAGGAGGAAGGAAGAGACTGGCGCTCAGTCTCCCTGCTCTTTCCTCTGGACTCTGGCGGAGAAGGGAGCTAGAAATGCGCTCTCCCTTTAATAGATAGGAATCTAGACCTTTCTCTCTCTCTTTACCAAATTCTTATTCTCCTTAATAAATGCTTAAAAGTCTAACTCTTGCTAAAGCTTATAATTTATTGGCGACCACTCATTAAATATTTTAGACAGACTAGCTAGAATTTTAGCCCTTAACAAATGAAAATAAACTTTAGTGTCATTTCTATTTCTATTTTTTCCTTGTGAAATTTTGAAGAAACTTTTTTTTCTTATGCCCATTTTATGTATTTTTCCTTTCTTTTAAATTTATTTAGTATTTTAAATTTCAGCTAATTACATGTAAAATAATTTTAATATTAGTTTTTAAAACTTTGAATTCCCAATTCTCTTCCTTCCTCCCTCTCACCCCAATTGGGAAGGCAATATAGGTTATATATGTGTGTTGTCATACAATATATTTCGAGGTTAATCATGTTGCAAAAGAAAACATAGATGAAAAAGTTTAAGAAAAATGAAGTTTAAAAATTATGCTTTAATCTGTATTCAGACACCATCACTTCTTTCTCTGGGGATAGATAGCATTTTTCATCATAAGTCCTTCAAAGTTGCCTTCAATAACTGTATTGCTGAGAAGTGAATTTATAAACAGTTGATCATATTGCTGTCACTCTGTATACAATACATTTCACTTTGCATCAACTCTTGTAAGTCTTTCTGAGATCATCCTACTCATCACTTCTTATAGCACAATGGTATTCCAGGATAACCACATATCACAATTTTTCCAACCCATTCCCCAATTGATGGGCATCCCTTTTAGATTATTTGCCAACAAAAAAGAGCTGCTATGAATATTTTTGTAAATGTAATTGCTTTTCCTTTTTAATGTCTCTTGAGACTCAGAAGTTGTGGTAAAAATTATTTGTGATAAAATTATTATTGCCGTTTTTAGCTGACTCATTTGGGAGTGGGCACACCTGGCCCTCCGTGAAGTTACGTATACTACTGAGGTCAGAAGGAGAGCTCTCCATAGGCAGTTTTTGAAGGACCTCCATTTTTGGGGGAGGAAGATTGAATGCTCCATAAGGGGAGGCAGAGGTTCTTACCGAAACGTTCTCTCTCTCTCTCTGGCATCTGCTTTTCTGGTGGTGCGAACAACTGTAGACTGTCCAGGTTTTGGTGAGTTAATTATAGAAAATCCTAAATTCCTTTGAATTAGCTTAATTGGAAACTATCTAGGTATTGCATAGGCTAAGTTTAGAGTTAAGAGTATTTATCTGTATTTCTTTTTTCCTATTTCCTCATTTTTGATTTTTATTAGTTTTACCTTTGTTGTTTAATTAATTCCCAAGTAATAAAATCTAATCTTTTTGCGAATTAAAGCTTAAAGGCTCCTTTCTTATTGGCCTGGGAAAAATATCTAAAAAGGGCAGTTCAGAGGGGAGGGTGAACCTAAAAGGTCCCTCATATTTCCGGAACCCCAATATTTAGGCGAGTCACCCAATTAATGCTCTGTATATCAAATTTTGGCCTCCACAAAATGTTTTTTCTATGTCAAAGGGTATGGTTTTATAGGCCTTTGGGCATAGTTCCAAATTGCTCTCCGTAATGATCAAATCACTTTACAAGGCCATCAACAATGCATTAGGGTCCCAATATTTCCATATCCCCTACAAAATTTGTCATTTTTATTTTCTGTCCTATTATACAATCTAATATGTATATGGTAGTACTTCAGAATTGTTTTAATTTGCATTTTTCCAATCAATAGTGAGTTAGAACTTTTTTTTCATATGGCTATGGATACCTTTGATTACTTCGTCTGAAAACTTTTCATATATATTGATCATTATCAACTGGGGAATAGCTCTTTTTTATAAATATGGCTTAGGTCTCTATATTTCTCTCCTACCCCATTTATTTTTGTCTCTCTCTCCTTTTACCCTGTCCTTCCTCAAAAGTATTCTCCTTCTGACTAGTCCCTCCTCCGTCTCTTCTCCCTTCTATTTCCCGCTCTACTCATATCCCCTTATGATCCCATTTTCCTATAGAATAAGACAGTTTCTATGCCCAATTTAGTGGGATTTATTCTTTCTGTGAGCTATTGTGAAGAGGAATGACTCTTCCTTACCTCCCCCCTTTGCCTCCATTGTAAACCCTTTTTTTTCCTCTTTGTTATAATTTATCCCATTCTACCTTTCACTTACACTCTCACCCCTTAATTTTATTTTTTAAAAATATCATCCATTCATAGTCAAACCTATACCCTCTATCTATATATAGTCCTTTTAACTATCCTAATAATGAGAAATTTCTAATTACTAAGAACTATCATCTTCCCATGTAGGAATGTAAACAATTTAACTTATTAAATCACTTATGATTTAACTTTCCAATTGACCTTTTCATGCTTCTCTTGAGTCTTACATTTGAAAGTCAAATATTCTATTCAGTTGTGGTCTTTTCATCAAGAATGATTGATAGTTCTCTATTTCATTGATTTTCCATTTTTCTCCCCTGAAGGATCATACTCAGTTTTTATGGGTAGATGATTCCTGGTTGTAATCATACCTCCTTTATCTTCTGGAATATCATATTCCAAGCCCTCCAGTCCTTTAACGTACAAGTTCCTAAATCTTGTGTTATACTAACTGTGGCTCCTGATACTTTAATTGTTTCTTTTTTTCTTTCATTTTTAAAAAATTCATGTTTTCTTATAAAAAATGACCAATATGGTAATGTTTTACATAATTGCACATGTACAACCTATATATGATTGCCTACTGCCTCAGGGAAGGAGGAGGGGAGGGAAGGAGGAGGCATAATATTTGCAACTCAAAAAAAATACTGTAGTAATTTAGTACTGTGTCTCCTGTGCCTAAACTATTCCTTTTATACACCATTTCTTTCTTTTTTTGTTTGTTTTGTTTTGTTTGTTTGTTTTTTGCTGAGCAATGACGGTTAAATGACCTGCCCAGGGTCACATAGCTAGTAAGTGTCAAGTGTCTGAGGCTGGATTTGAACTCAGGTCTTCCTGAATCCTGGGCCAGTGCTTTATTCACTGTTCCTAACTGCCCCACCACCACTTTATTTCTCAGCCAGTACCAAATAGTTTTGATGACTAACCCTTTATAGTATAGCTTCAGATTTGGTACAGTTAGCTCACCTTCCTATGCATTTTTTTCCATCAGTTCCCTTGATATTCTTGACCTTTTGTTCTTTCAGATGAAATTTGTTATTTTTTTCTAGCTCTATAACATAATTTTTATGTAGTCTGAATGGTATGTCACTGAAGAAGTAAATTAATTTAGTTGGACTTGTCTTTTTTTTTTTTTTTTTTTTAGCAGTTACCATGTTTATTTGGTGAAAGCAGAGAGCAGGTAGGCCAAAGAGGATATGTGGTGCGGGTTAGAAGGAAGGATGTTGGTAACCCTGATAATGTAGTTAGTTGCTTCAGGGGAAAGGGTCATTTTCACACTGAGAAAGTTAGGAGATTCTTTCTGGAAAAGGGACTTTTGTTCTCAGCCATTCAGCACCATCTGGGCTAGCTCTTCATAGTTGATACAACCATTGCTGTCCTCATGCCCTGCTACCAACACTTCCACTTCTTCCTCTATCATCTTCTCACCCAAAGTGATGAGAATATGCTGTCTTTCATCCCCCATGACTGTGCAGTTCATTTCCTTATCAAACACCCAAGACCCCTCTATGTAGACTTCATATGTGCCCTGGTCCTTATTCTTTGCTATGGTCTGCAGCATTGGCAGAAAGTGTTCAAAGTCTAGCACCTTCTCATTCATCTCATCACTCTTAGGATTCCCTAAGACTTTGAGCACCTCAGCATCAATGGGGTTCTGACCCAGGGCCCGCATCATGTCCCCATACTGGCTGTGTAAGATGTTTCCATCAAATAGCTGGAAGGACTCCTTGGACTTAGCCGTTTGATCTTCCTTGAAGTCCCACATCTTAGCTGAGCAGCTCAGTTGTAGTGCTGCTGCTTTTGCCGCTGTATGTAATGGCTCCCTAGAATTCTCATTTTTATTATATTAGCTAAGCTTATCCATGGGAAATTGATATTTGTCCAATTATTTATATTTTATTTAATTTGTGTGAAAAGTGTTTTGTATATGTGTTCATAGAGTTCCGATTTTTGTCTTAGCATGTAGACTCCTATGTATTTTATATTGTCTATAATTACTTTAAATGGATTTTCTCTTTCTAGCCCTTGCTGTTGAGCTTTGTTTGTCATGTATAGAAATGCTGAAGATTTATGTGGATTTATTTTATATCCTACAACTTCGCTAAAGTTATTAATTATTTCAAGTTAGTTTTTAGTTGATTTTTTAGGATTCTCTAAGTATATCATCATATCATCTGCAAAGTGTGATAGTTTTGTTTCTTCCTTGCCTATTCTAATTCCTGTAATTCCTCTTTCTTCTCTTATTGCTAAAGCTAACATTTCTAGTACAATATTAAAGAAGAGGTGATAATGGACATTCCTGTTTCCCCTCTGATTTTATTAGGAATGCTTCCAACTTATCCCCAATATATATAATGTTTGCTGATGGTTTTAGTTACATACTGAGTATTATTTTAAGGAAAGCTCCACTTATTCCTCTGCTCTCTAGTGTTTTTAATAGGAATGAGTGTTGTATTTTCTCAAAAGCTTTCTCTGAATATATTGAGATAATCATATGATTTTGGTTAATTTATTTTATTGATGTGGTTGATTATGTTGATAGTTTTCTTAATGTTGAACCAGTCCTGCATTCCTGGTATAAATCTTACCTGGTTATAATGTATTATCCTGGTGATGAATTGCTGTAATTAGCTTTCTAATATTTTATTTAAGATTTTTGCATCAATATTCATTAAGGAAATTGATCTATAATTTTCTTTCTCTGTTTTGACTCTGCCTGGTTTAGGTATGAACAAAATATTTGTGTCATAACAGGAATTTGGTAGATTTCCTTCTTCACCTATTTTTCCAAATAATTTGTATAGTATTGGAATTAATTGTTCCTCAAATGTTTGGTGGAATTCACTTATAAACCCATCTGGCCCTGGAGATTTTTTTCAGGAGTTCATTGGTGGCTTCTTCAGTTTATTTTTTTTCCTAAAATGGGCTTATTTAAGGATTTTATTTTCTCTTTTGTTAAACTGGGCAGTTTATTTTTTGTAAGTATTCATCCATTTCCTTCAGATTGTCCAGCTTATTGGCATACATTTGAATAGAAAAGCTCTTAATCATTGTTTTAATTTCTACTTTTTTGCTGGTAAATTCATCCTTTCATTTTTGATACTGGTAATTTGGGATTCTTCTTTTTTTTAATCAAATTAACTAAAGGTTTATCTATTTTATTGTTTGTTTTGTTTTGTTTTGTTTTTCCTTAAAACCAGCTCTTTGGGGGTAGCTATGTGGCACAGTGGATAAAACACTGGCCATGGATTGAGGAGGACTTGAGTTCAAATCTGGCCTCAGAGACTTATACCCTGGGCAGGTCACTTAACCCTCATTCCCCCCCCCCTCCAAAAAAAAGCTCTTAGTTTCATTAATTCTGTAGTTTTCTTACTTTGAATTTTAGTAATGTCTCCTTTGATTTTCAGGATTTCTAATTTAGTATTTAATTGGGGATTTTTAATTTGTTCTTTTACTAGCTATTTTTAGTTGCATGCCCAATTCATTAATTTTTCTTCATATGTTTGGTAGAATTCACCTGTAAACCCATCTGGCCCTGGGGATTTTTTCTTAGAGAGTTCATTAATGGCTTGCTCAATTTCTTTTTCTAATATGGGCTTATTTAAGGATTTTATTTCCTCTTTAGTTCACCTGGGCAGTTTGTGTTTTTGTTAATATTTATACATTTCATTTGGATTGTTAAATTTATTGGCATACAGTTGGGCAAAATAGTTCCTAATCATTGCTTTCATTTCCACTTCATTGGTGGTAAAATCACCCCTTTCATTTTTGATACTCGTAATTTGGTTTTCTTCTTTCTTTTTTTAAATCAAATTAACCAGTGGTTTATGTATTTTGTTGTTTTTTTTTTCCATAAAACCAGCTCTTAGTTTTATCGATTAATTATATAGTTTTCTTGCTTTCAATTGTATTAATTTCTCTTTTAATTTTCAGGATTTCTAATTTAGTATTTAATTGGGGATTTCTAATTTGTTCTTTTTTCTACCTTTTTAAGTTGCATGCCCAATTCATTGATTTCTTCTTTCTCTTTTTTATTGATATAATCATTTAGAGATATAAAATTTCCCCTAAGCACTGCTTTGGCTGTATCCCATAGATTTTGGTATGTTGTCTCTTCATTGTCATTCCCTTGGATAAAGTTATTGATTGTTTCTATGATTTGTTGTTTGACACACTCATTCTTTAGAATGAAATTATTTAGTTTCCAATTGATTTTCAGTTTACCTTTCCATGGCTCTTTATTACATGTAATTTTTATTGCATCATGATCTGAGAAGGATGCATTTACTATTTCTGCCTTTCTACATTTGACTATGATGTTTTTGTGCCCTAATACATGGTCAGTTTTTGAAAATGTGCCATGTACTGCTGAGAAAAAGGTATATTCCTTTCTACCCCCATTCAGTTCTCTCCAGACATCTATCATGTCTAACCTTTCTAGTATTCTATTCACCCCTTTCACTTCTTTCTTATTTATTTTGTGGCTAGATTTATCTAATTCTGAGAGGGGAAGAATCAGATCCCCACTAGTATAGTATTACTGTGTATTTCCTCTTGTAACTCTTGTAACTTCTCCTCTAAGAATTTGGACGCTATACCACTTGGCACATACATGTTTCATATTGATATTACTTCATTATATATAGTACCTTTTAGCAAGATGTAGTTTCGTTCTTTATCTCTCTTAATGAGATCTATTTTTGCCTGTGCTTTGTCTGAGATACGGATTGCTACCCCTGATTTTTTTACTTTAGCTGAAACATAATATATTATGCTCCAGCCTTTTACCTTTACTCCATGTGTATCTGCTTCAAATGGGTTTCTTGTAAACAGCATATTGTTGGATTCTGGCTTTTAATCCACTCTGCAATTCGCTTCCATTTTATGGCAGAGTTCATCCCATTCACATACACAGTTAGTATTTCTAGCTGTCTATTCCCCTCCATTCTATTTACCTCCTTTGTACTTTCCCTGCTTCTTTCACCCTATTCCTCCTCACCAATGTCTTGCTTCTTACCCCTGCCTCCCCTAATCTGCCCTCCTTTTTGATTTTTGTTGCATGCCCAATTCATTGACCTCTTCTTTTTCTATTTTTTTTCATGTAAGCATTTAGAGTTATGCAATTTCCCCTAAGAACTGCTTTGGCTGAACCCCATAAGTTTTGGTATGTTTTCTCATTATTGTCATTGTCTTGGATGAAGCTATTGATTGTTCCTATAATTAGTTTTTTGACCCCATCATTTTTTACAATATTGTTTATTCTCCAATGAATTTTAAGTCTACCTTTCCATGGCTCTTTATTACATGTAATTTTTATAAAATCATGATCTGAGCAGGATGCGTTTACTATTTCTGCCTTTCTACATTTCACTGTGAGCTTTTTGTGCCTAATACATGGTGAGTTTTTGTGTTATGTGGCTTGTACCACTGAGAAAAATTTATATTGCTTTCTATCCCCATTCAGTTTTCTCCAGAGGTCTATCATACCTAACTTTTCTAAAATTATCTTCACCTCTTTAATATCTTTCTTATTTATTTCATGGTTAAATTTATCTTTTTCTGAGAGGGGAAGGTTAAGATCCCCTACTTGCTGTATATTTCCTCTTCTAATTCATTTAACTTCTCTTCTAAGAAATTAGATGCTATACCACTTGGTGCTTATATGTTTAGTATTTATATTACTTCATTGTCTATGGTACCTTTTAGCAAGATGTAGTTTCTTTCCTTATCTCTTTTAATTAGATCTATTTTTGATTAAATCTACTTATGCTTTTGCCTTGTCTGAGATAAGGATTTCTTCCCCTGCTTTTTTGTCTTCACCTGAAGTGTAATATATTCGCTCCCACCTTTAACCTTTACTCTGTGTGCATCTCTCTGCCTCAGATGTGTTTCTGGTAAACAACATATTGAAGGATTCTGGTTTTTAATTCACTCTGCTATTTGCTTTGGTTTTATGTTTTGTTTTTGTTTTGTTTTGTTTTGTTTTGTTTTGTTTTGTTTGCACGGCAGTGGGTATTAAGTAACTTGCCCAGGGTCACACAGCTAGTAAGTGTCAAGTGTCTGAGGCTGGATTTGAACTCAGGTCCTCCTGAATCCAGGGCCAGTGCTTTATCCACTACACCACCTAGCTGCCCCCAACTTCGGTTTTATGTTAGAGTTCATCCCATTCACATTCACAGTTATGATTAGTAACTATGTAATTCCCTCCATCCTCTTTTCCCATTGTTTGTACTCTTTTTTATTTCTTTCACCCTATTCCTCCTCACCACTAATTTGTTTCTGACCACTGCCTCCCTCAATCTTCCCTCTTTTATCAGCCACCCTTCCTTGCCCCCCCTTTCCTCCCCTGCTTCTGCTTTCCTTTCTAGCAGTACCACCATTTTTCCCTTGCCTTTTACTTCCTTAAGGTGCAAACTAAGTTTATCCAAATGCGGGTATATTGTATCCCCTCTTTTAACCAAATCAGATGAGACTAAACAATGCTCACCCCTCCTTTCTTTCCCTCTATTGTAATAGGTTTTTTGTGCCTCTTCATATGATGTAATTAACTCCATTCTACCTTCCTTTCCCTGTCCTCCCCCATTCTCCTTTTATTCTGCCCCTTAAGTTTCTTTATATAATTACATGAAAGTTAATTTAATAACTATTTTCCAATACACACACAGATATTAAGAGTTAAAAGAATTATATTCCCTTGTGGGGATGTAATCAGTTTAAAGTTAAGGAATAACTTTTTCCCGTTTACCTTTTATACTTCTCTTGAGTCTTATATTTGAATATCAAATTTTCTCTTCAGTGCTAGTCTTTTCTTCAGGAAACCTTGGAAGTTCCCTATTTCATTGAATTTCCATCTTTTCCCCTGAAATAGAATGTTCAATTTTGCTGGGTATTTGATTCTTGATTTTAATCCGAGGTCATTTGCCTTCTACAATGTCATATTCCAAGCCTTGTGATCCATTAATGTTGAAGCTTCCAGGTCCTGTGTAATCCTAACTCTTGTGCCATGATATTTAAATTGTTTCTTCCTGGCTGCTTATAGTATTTTCTACTTCATCTGATAATTCTTGAGTTTGGCTACAATATTCCTTGGAGTTTTCCTTTTGGGGTCTCTTTCAAGAGGTGATCAGTAGATTCTTTCAATGATGATTTTATCCTCTGATTCTATGATATCAGGGCAGTTCTCCTTGAAAATTTCATCTAATATGGTGTCTAGATTCTTTTTTTATCATGGCTTTCACATAGTCCAATAATTCTTAGGTTATCTCTCCTGGATCTTTTTTCCAGGTGAGTTGTCTTTCCAATGATGTATTTCACGTTTTCCTCTATTTTTTTCAGTCTTTTGATTCAACTTGATGGTTTCTTGATGTCTCATGGAATCCTTAGCTTCCATTTGCCCATTTGTAATTTTTAACGCATTATTTTCCATAGTAAGCTTTTACACCTCCTTTTCCATTTGGCCAATTTTTCCCCATTTGGGCAATTGTATTTTTTTGAGGAATTGTTTCTTCCAGTCAATTTTTTGTTTTTCCTATTGCAAGCTGTTGATTCTTTTTTTCATAATTTTCTTGTGTAACTCTTATTTCTCTCATTTATTTTCCCATTTTGTCTTCTACCTCTTTCATTTTATTTTTAAAAGCCTTTTTGAGCTCTTCCAAGAAGTCTTTTTGGTCTTAAGACCAGTTCATCTCCCCACCTTAGCCTTCACATGTTGGCATTTTGATAGTATTGTCAATGGTAAGGGTACTTTTCTGTTTCTTTTTTCTTTTCTTTTTTTTAATTTTTTTTGCAGGGCAATGGGGGTTAAGTGACTTGTCCCGGGTCACACAGCTAGTAAGTGTCAAGTGTCTGAGGCCGGATTTGAACTCAGGTCCTCCTGAATCCAGGGCTGGTGCTTTATCCATTGTGCCACCTAGCTGCCCCTACTTTTCTGTTTCTTACTCATATTGTAGCCTATTTTTAAACTTATAAAGTTGAGGTGTACTCCTGGGGCACAGGGTCCACTGTTGCAATCCTCTTGTACTGGGGGATAGGGGCTTGTCACTGTCTTTCTACTCTGAAGCTTATGTGGCTTTCAGAATTCTCACTGCCCTGGGCTTTTTCCCTCTGCTGGGAAGACTTGGCAAATTGTGCCTGTCCTTTGGCTGATTTTCTAGCTCGCATTTTACCCTCTTAGCCAGTGCTGGTAACTCTCACAAATGGCCCATTGTAACATCATCCTTGTGATCCAGGATGAAGAGGCCTTAGCTATTCATTTTTGTTGGGGCTATTAGCCTACTGTTTACTTGCTCAGACCTGCTCTGTGGTGTGCTGCACTGATTTGCGCTGAGATGTGCTGTGCTGAGCTGTACGGCATAGCCCTACCTTTTTGCACAAATGAGACAGACCTTTCCTGAAGTCTTCTAAATTATCTCATTTTGGAAAATTGAGTCCCTCTGTCTTTTTATACATTCTTTAGTTCCATAATCCATTTAGAGGCTTGATTTAATGTTTTTGAGGGAAACTCAGAAGAGTTCACACAGCTTCCTGGCTTCTCTTTGCCATCTTGGCTCTGCCCAAAATCTTTGTTGTACAAATTCATATTTTTCTTGGATACTTTGGATATAGGATTTTTTACTTTTTTATCTTTTGAGGTTGTGTTTTGATCTTCCTTGTCACCATAGTATCTTTCTATAGTTAGATTGTTTTTTTTTCTGTTGTTTGCTCCTTTTCCTAGCCTATTTATTGACTTTTAACTCTTTCTTAAAGTAGAGCTCTGCTTTCAAGGCAGGGGGCTACTGTCCTCAGCTTCAGGGGTTTTGCAGAGCTATTTTCAGAGATTCTTCTGGGCACCTGTAAGGTTTTAGTTCTTCCAAGGAATTATGATGTAAGGAGAGGTCTGTTTACTATCTTGTGGCCTGTGATCTGGTCTGTGAGTGACCGCAAGCATTATTTTCTGACCTGGAACTGTGAGGAGGGTTCCTGTTCCACTCTGCCTACAAGCTTTGCTGCTCTTCTTTTTCCTGGGACTGCCACCCAGGATAGTAATCAGATTATGGACATGGTAACAGAGTCCTGCCCATAGTGCCAGCAAAAAGACCCCTGTTATCTCCTTCTGACAAATTGTTCTACCACTGTACTCTCTGTGGGCTGTGATCCCTGGAAGCAGCTGCTGCCTCTCCTGATTCAATGGCTCTCAAGGCCTGCTTCTGGTTTTCTGGGGCCAGGTCTCTGCTGGCATATTCTAAATGGCAGCATGCTCCACTCTCACTTGGGAGTTACAGGTCTTTCCTGCCAACCTTGTAAGTTAATTTTGGCTGGAAAACTATCTCACCCCATCCTTTTTTTCAGTTCTACCAATTTAGCAATTGTTTTATTGCATTGTTTGAAAGTGTTAGGGGCATGTTGGGGAAGAATTCAGTTGAATTTCTGTCTTTTCTCCATGACCATCTTGTCTCCACCTCTCTGAAGAATTTTTATATTAAGTCCTCCTAGTATAATACGGGGCGGGTAGCTAATTCATAATTTTTTATACCATCTTAATGGTGAAACACAAATTGATGTAATGAAGGCAGCCTAGATTCTAGTCTTTTTGAAGGCTTATAGGTTCTCTCATATGATTGATTTATTTGGCAAGGGGGAAGTATCTTCTGATTAGAAACAATAACAAAAAACCACCCAATAATAACTCTGAAACTATAGTTCTTTTTGTATTTTACATCTTGACATCTAGAAATAAATCTCCTAAGCTTTTAGGCTTAGGAGAATTCCCTTGTAAATTGCAGATTTTAAAGTTAGAGTTGTGCTTCTTAAATAATCAATTGTCTGTATTTAGACAGATATGGAAATCAATAAGTTTCAGTGAGAATCTGTATATATGCATATGTGTGTATGTGTGTGTGTGTGTATTTGTGTAAGGGATGTGAGAAAAGAAAGTTTAATGAGAAATTTAATAAAGTTGCTTTCACTTTTCTATTCCAGTTTATGAAGTGTCTTCATGACATAAAAAAAAAAAAAACTGATAAGGATTTTGTCCTTTCAAACAACTAACTGGTCAATTCAGTAGGGAGAAAAATCAGTCAGACAGGCTGCATGAGTTGTATAGTAAATTCCATCAAAAATCCTACCATAAGTCCTATTTCTTTTGTTGTTTTCATTATAATATTTCTTGGTGGAAAATTCCACATAGTATGTCTAGGATGATCCTACGTAAAATTATGAAACTGGTAATATTTCTCTTTGACATTTCTATCATTCTTTGTTATCCCTATCTGACTTTCTCACACGTTGTCAACACCACAAATCTAAGGACGCCTTGCTGTTTAGCTTACTTCTAATAAAGTGCATTCAAATGTGAGCTATTTCTCTTAGCACATATTTCTAAAACATTTATTCCTCTAAGGTGTCAGTGACTTACCATATCATAGATATGAGCAGAATTTTCACCTTAGAAGACCAAAGAGGAAAAGGATTATGTTCAACTCCAAAGTCGACTTAAGTACTCAAGTGCCTGATTGAAGAAATATTTTCAGAAAGAGAGTTTCCCCCTTTGTCCCACAAGTTTCTCTTAGCTCATTCAAATCTAATTATGGAATGACCTAGGAGTGGTGTTATTTGTTGATGGACCATTTGAAAATTTTATATACTGCTTATATTTTTCTTAACAAAATTATTTTGAAGGCTATTTAAAATAGTGTATTTTACTCTATCAATCCATTAGCAAGCATTGATTATACATCTACTATAGGTATTTAAAGATTATGCACACATGTATATGTATTTAATGATATATATATGTATTTACAAACATATACATGTATACAAATACACACACACACACACACACATATATATATATATATATATATATACACATTGATATATAAACCCCATATAATAAGTACCATTTATGTGTGTGTGTATATACGTATACATATTAAACATTAGCACTATATTATGTGGGCATATATACACACATACATATATATGAATAAATGTATACATATGCAAATACACATGAACAAATGCATACACATACATGCACATATACATACACACATACAATATACACATATCTTATCTCATTTGACTCTCACAGCAATCCTTTGAGGCAGGTGCTACTGTCATTCTGCTTTTACAGATAAGGAAACTAAGCCTTAAAGATTTTGAATTACTTCTGAGATGACAATCACAATCAGGTGTTCCAGACTGGAAGCTGAGCACAATATCTGGGATATGCGTGCATGCATGTGTGAGTACATTCATGCATATATACATATGTGTGTGAGCTTGTGTGTGTATACACACACAGGTATGTGTACACATACTCACTATTACTTATATCAAAGAAACGTTGCACAATCTCTGTACTTGGAAAGGTATTTACCATCTAAATTTACTGTGAAAACCTACAAAACGTTAAAAAACAACAGGAATCATAAAAACATCAGCTAAATATGTGATTTATTGAGTAAACAAATTTGGATTTCAGGGAGGGTTAGATCTTCTGAACATGAAACTAGTTAAGCCTCCACATATAGGTAGGATTCCTATACACAATGAGTAGAGGGTAGAGTTACCCAGGCTTGTGAAATAAATTAATTCTCCTTTTAGTCCAGGTGGTTGGGGGTGATTTGTACTTGTTACATAGAGGTAGCTTATCTTTTGGAGGAGGGTTGAGACTGAGACATCTTAAATTTGTCACTAGAAATTCTTTGCTTAGGGGATTTCTTTGAGAAATTTAGAGATTTATTTTGCTAGAGTCACTGAAATTCTTTGCTTAGGGGTTTTTTGGTGTTATTATACCTATCCAACCCCCCACCCCCAGCACCCTGCCAAATTCAGCTGATATGAGAGGAAAAAAACCTGCCAAATGCTTTTAGGAATATTAATTTAAAATCCAATCAGTTATATGTTCTATTTCTTATGCAGTTTTGTTATACACATAAACTCTATGAAACAAATTGAGGTGGCTGTTATTGTGTCCATGTTCTAGTCCAGAAGCCCGGAATTTGAATGTCATCTGGGAAGTCATTTAATATCTCTGAGGCTTAATTTCCTCATCTGTAAAATAAGGATAATATTAGCACCTGACTCACAGAATTTGTTGTGAAATTAACATGGTAAGGTATATAAAGCACTTTTTGAAAAATAAAGAAAAATATAAATGAGTTGTTACCATCATTATTGTTACTAACAACAATAATGAAGTCACTGTATCAATAAACAACCCATGATTACTTGTCACTTGGCATATTCATGCATATAGACATTCATATATTGATAGTTATCCATGTGTTCAGCCCTGTACCCAACTGCAATATCATAACTTTTGAGTATCTTGGGGATAAATTATATTTAAACCATTAATTCTTCTTTCTATTTAAAAAGATCTTCTCACTTTTTCTAAGGTTACAGAACTAATCCTACTTTTCAGTAAAAGACTACCCTATAAAAAAGACTACCCTATAAAAAAGACTACCCTTGGGCAGCTAGGTGGCACAGTGGATAAAGCACTGGCTCTGGATTCAGGAGGATCTGAGTTCAAATATGATCTCAGACACTTCTAGCTGTGTGACCCTGGGCAAGTCATTTAACCCTCATTGCCCAGAAAAAATAAACAAAGAAAAAAAAACCTCCCCTATATGATTCTGTATTTATCCATTTATCCATGGTTTTAGCCAAAGACTTCAGGCAAGCTTCCAAATATCGAACCTGAGACCACGAATAAAATGTCATATTTTGGAATTTTTATCTCTCATATTCTCCTTCTAAGTTAAAAATAATTCTGTTTACAGTGATGGCATTAGCAAAAAAAAATCATAAATTATTTGTGGAGTTCCATGATATGAACTATAATGCTTTTGCAAAAGTTATTTCAATCACTAAAGTATATTGAGAGACCTTTAAATCCATATAATTAAGAAAAAACTTTTCCACATATTTAAAGATTAGGGGTCAGTTTATTAATAAAAGGTATACACTCAGTTAAGTTGTTCAACAACTATGTACTCAGGGCTCACTGTGTAGAGTATTGTCTTTGGGTGCTAAATTACAAGGACTTTCACATGGTCACTAAATGGTAAAAGTTATTTTAAAAAATAAGAGCTAAATTTTTTCATTTCTCTTTAGAAGCAATGTATTGTAGGAGTATGGATATTCTTGTCAAAATACGTGGATTCTCTTTGAGTTCTTCCAGTATTTTGGCATGGATTTGGAGCAATTCTCCATAATTTGGAATTCTCCTAAATTTGGTTCACCAGCTAGAGAATATAAAATTAGTCCCTTTAATTTAGGAAATAGTACAAACCTTCTTGACCTATATTTTTCATTTCCGTTCCTATCTTGATGACTCATGGAAGTGTTTCTGTTTGTTTGTTTTTCCCCAGTGAACCCTTGAAATTATGAAAAAATACCAGAAATTACTTAATCAATAGGCAAGAACCATTTACTAAATATTTACTAAGAGCCTTCTATTTGCCAGACAAAATTCTACAATCCATGGTTACAAAGAGAAGAAAAATCAATACCATCAAGGAACTTAAGAAATTAACTTTGTTGTAATATAAGTAAATTATATTTCATTTTTTTCAAAGAATTTGTTTCAACTTTTCATCATCATCTCAAACATTTTTCTTAATGATAATTCAAACTTCATAACACTGGTCAATTAAAATATTAATAGTTAAAAGAAAAGAAAACAAAATTAATTTATATAACATAAATGTGTGTATTTGTATGTACATTCATATATACATATATCATATATACATATATATATACCTAAAATGTCATCCATGTGTTTGATATAAATATATGTAAATATAAATATAAATATAATAAACAAATATCTGTTTATATATATATATATATATATTCCTTTTCCCACTTCAACACTTCAGATATTTGATGAGGGTTTCCTATAGTAGAAATAATTTTCATCAATTATAATTAAAACATGAAAATAGCACCTTATATTAACTTCTCTTTGCTAAAAAAAAAAAGAACAACCTTTCACACTGATCCTAGATCCCCAGCACCCAGTTTCTCTAGAAAGTAGCTCATCTTTCATCCTCACTATCTTTATTATTTTAATCTCAACCTAACTAATGAAATAAACACTCCTGCAGGACAGAGTTTTTCTTCCTACTTTTTATCCCCAGCACTTAGAATAATTGTGGCTCATATTAGGCCCTCGATAAATGATTGTTCACTAATATTCTGACAGACAAATGTAATTTTATAATCAACAAGCAGTAATAACAGTTGATTCCTGAAAATTCCCTACCTTTTACTCAATTTTATGACCCCAAATTGGTAGTCTTTTATTGACTATCTTTAATAAATGTGTGTTCTCTTCTTATATCTTAATGACCAATGGCCCTAATATTTGCACAGAATGTTCTGATAAATTTTTGTATAGGTGAGAAAATAGGTATTGAATTGGTAGTGATTGATACTTTCATAGAGTTATTTTTTAAATGTTTGTTTCTTTTTGTTTTTATCTGTTTTAATCTTCTGTCTCATTACATTCTTAAATGTCATTGGGATGATCTACCTAAATGAAAAGAAAAAAATCATATTAAATGATGCAAATAAAAATAAACAGAATCATAACTATACCCATATTGACAGGAAAAAAAAGGAGTGAGAGGAGGAAAGAAGAAAAGGAGGAAGGGAGGGAGGGAGAGAGGAAAGGTGGTGGGAAGAAGGAGAAACACAAAGCTTCCTACAGAACAGGAAGGGGATACACATAAGAAAATAAATTTTTGTTTTTCATTAATGTTATGTGTTAAAAATTAATCTATTTGGTTTATAGAGGTAGAGTGGAGATAATGCTAGAATCAGAATCATGGAGTCTGGAATAGGTTTCTGGCACTGCTAATTTCTCCTTTTGGCCTTTTGATAAGTCACCCTTCCTATCTAGGCCTCACATTCCTCATCTTATAAAATCAATGATTTGGGCTAAATTATTTCTAAAGTCCTTTCTAACACTCAAAGTATTATCTAAATACTAATTCATTCATGAAATCCTACCCCACCACCATTCTGTGTATATATGTTGGTATGTTTTTTGGTCAGTTATTAAATTTAGAATTTTTTTCTCTAAATTTGAATCAAGGGATCTTGTTTTGAGTAATCATTTATCACCAAGGGCATACTAAATCATAAAGAGTTAGAGCAGAGTCACTTTATAAGCTGGCTTATAACAATATCTGAATCATAAGAACGTTGCAGCATTATGCATAATGTGACAATCACAAACCTTGCCATTTTATTTCTGAAAAACTCTCACATTTTAATTTTTTTTTATTCTTACTTTTTTTTTTGCAGGGCAATGAGGGTTAAGTGACTTGCCCAAGGTCACACAGTCAGTACATGTCAAGTGTCTGAGGCCCAGTTTGAGCTCAGGTCCTCCTGAATCCAGGGCCAATGCTTTATCCACTGTACCGCATAGCTGCCCCCTATTTTTTTTTTTCAATGAGAAAATTTATGTATATTTTCCAATTACATGTAAATATAGTTTTCAACATTGTTTTTTTAGTTCCAATTATTTCTCCATCCCTCTCTTCCTTCCCCCCCTCCCTAAGACAGTAAGCAATGTGATATTCGTTATAAAGTACAATCAAATTAAACATTTTCACATTTGTCATGTTGTGAAAGAAGGTTAAGGGGAAAAAAGGGAAAACCATGAGAAAGAAAAAAAAAACCAACAAAAATGTGAAAATAGTACGATTCAATCTATATTCAGACTCCATAGTTCTTTTCCTGGATGTGGAGAACATTTTGATCATGACTCTTTTGTGGAATTTTTTTGGATCATTGCATTGCTGGGAAGAGCTAAATTCATCATATTTAATCATTGTACAATATTGGTGTTATCAGGTACAATGTTTTCCTAGTTCTTCTCTCTTTACTCAGCATCAGTTTATGCAAGTCTTTCCAGATTTTTCTGAAATCTACCTGCACATCATTTCTTATAGCACAATAGTATTCCATTATATTTAAATACAACAGCTTTCTTAGCCATTCACCCATTGATGGGCATCATCTCAATTTCCAATTCTTTGCAACCACAAAAAGAGCTGCTATAAATATTCTTGCACAAGTGGATCTTTTTGTCGTTTTTATGATTTCTTTGAGATATAGACCTATTAGTGGTATTGCTGGATCAAATGGTATGCACAGTTTTATAGCCCTTTGGGCATAGTTCTAAATTGCTTTCCAGGAAGTTTGGATCATTTCACAACTTCAGCAATAATCAATTATTCCAATTTCCCCACCCCTTCTCCAACATTTATCATTTTCGTTTTCTGTCGTAGTATCTAATCTCACAGGTGTGAGGTGGTACTTCAGAAAAACTGTCATATTTTAATTCTTCTCTAGTGCTCACTGTTGATCACATCCATTAAAAAACTAACTTGATGATGATTTAATTGTGAACGTGAAATTATATTTATGGTAATAAACATTTTTATTTATACTTTTGAGTACCAATTTTATCCCTTTTTCCTTCCCTCCCTTCTGCTCTCCCTGAGGTTATAAGCAACCAGATATGGGTTATTCATGTACAATTGTGTAAATTATTGCCATATTAGTCATTTTCTACAAGAAAATAAATAAAAGAAAAAACTGAAAAAACAGTTCTTCATCAAAGAATATTTCTGTCTCTGTGCACAATATTCTTTTGGTTCTGCTCACTTAACTATTCATCAGTTCATACAAGGCCTTTCTGAAATCAATCTGCTAGTCATTTCTTTTCTTTTCTTTTTTTTTTTTTTAGTGAGGCAATTGGGGTTAAGTGACTTGCTCAGGCTCATACAGCTAGTAAGTGTTAAGTTTCTGAGGTCAGATTTGAACTCAGGTCCTCCTGAATCCAGGGCACCTAGCTGCCCCCTAGTCATTTCTTATAACACAATAGTATTCTATCACCATCATATATGACAGCTTGTTTAGCTATTCCCCAATTGATGGGCATTCCTTTCATTTTCAATTCTTAGGCCAACATACAAAGAGCTACTATAACTATTTTTGTACAAATAGGTCTTTTTTTATATTATTAAGGATGTCTTTGGGATATAAACCTACTAGTGATATTGCTGGATTAAAGGGTATGCACAGTTTTTTAGCCCTTTGGGCATAGTTCCAAATTGTTCTCCAGAATGACTGGATCTTTTCTCAACTCCACCAACAGTAAATTAGCATCCCAGCTTTCCCATATCTCATTCAATATCCAATATTTTTCATTTTGGTTATATTTGTCATTCTGATAGGTGTGAGGTAATACCTCAGAATTGTTTTAATTTGCATTTCTCTGATAAATAGTGACCTGGAATTTTTTCATATGATTATAAGTAGCTTTGATTACTTTGTCTGAAAACTGGCTGTTTTTATCCTTTGACCATTTATCAATTGAGGAATGAAGTTTGTTTTTATAAATTTGACTCAGTTCTCTATATAATTGAGAATGAGGCCTTTATCAGAGATATTTGTTTCAAAAATTATTTTCCAGTTTTCTGCCTCCCTTGTAATCTTAGTTACATAAGTTTTGTCTGTGCAAAAAATTTTATATAATCAAAAAAATTTATATAATCAAAATTAACTATTTTACAATCTGTTTTACTCTCTATAACTTCTTTGGTCCTAAATCCTTCTTCTGTAAATAAATCTGACAGCTAAACAAATCCATACTCTCTTAATATGCTTATTGGATCATCCTTTCTGTGTAAATCATGTACCCATTTTGACCTTATTTTAGTATACAGTATGAGATGTTTGTCTATACCTTGTTTCTGCCATACTGTTTTCCAGTTTTCCCAGCAGCTTTTGTCAAATAATGAATTTTTGTTCCAAAAGCTTAGATCTTTGGGTTTATAATATATTAGATTACTAGTCATTTACATATTTATTTCACAGATCCACCTCTCTATTTCTTCCCTGGTGCCAGAATTATTTGATAATTACTGCTTTATAATGCAGTTTGAGATCTGGTACTTCTAGACCAACATTTTTGTATATTTTTTCATGGATTCCCATTATATACTTGAGCATTTCTTTTTAAAGATGAATTTTGTTATTATTTTTTCTAGAACTATAAAATATTTTTGGATAGTTTCATTGGTATAGCATGGAATAAATAAATTAACTTAGGTAGGATTGTCATTTTTATTATATTGTCTTGGCCTACCCATGAGCATTTAATGTTTCCATTTTTTTAGATCTGATTTTATTTGTGAAAAATCTTTTTGTAGTTCTGGTCATTTAGATCCTGTGTTTGTCTTGACAGGTAGACTCCCAAGTATTTTTTTTTTAGATAGGCAATTGGGGTTAAGTGACTTGCCCAGGGTCACACAACTAGTAAGTGTTAAGTGTCTGAGGCCGGATTTGAACTCAGGTACTCCTGACTCCAGGACCGGTGCTCTATCCACTGTGCCACCTAGCTGCCCCCCAAGTATTTTTTATTGGCCATAGCTATTTTAAATGGAATTTCTCTTTCTATCTGTTGTTGCTGGGCTTTGTTGGTAATATATAGAAATGCTGATGATTTATGTTGGATTATTTTGTATCCTGCAACTTTGCTAAAGTTGTTCATAATTTCAAGTAGCTTTTTAGTTAATTCTCTCGGAGTTTTTAAGTATAAAAATCATATCATCTGAAAAGAGTGATAGTTTTGTTTCCTCATTATATATCTTATTCCTTTAATATCATTTTCTTCTCATATTGCTATAGCTAACATTTCTGGTACAATATTATTTAATAGAGGTGATAATAGGCATCTTTGCTTCTACCCCTGATTGTAATGGAAGTTTTTTAGCTTATCCCATTACAGATGATGCTTTCTTATGGTTTTAGATAAATATTACTTATCATTTTATAGTAAACTCCATTTATTATTATGCTCTCTAGTGTTTTTAATAGGAATGGGAGAGCTCCATTTTGTCAAGGCCTTTTCTGCATCTATTGAAATAATAATATGATTTTCTGTTGGTTTTGTTATTGATAAGCTCAGTTGTGCAGATAATTTTCCTAGTACTGAAGACCCAGCCTTGCATTCCTGGTATAAATCCATCTGGGCATAGTATATGATCCTTGTCATTTATTTATGTAATATTTTTGCTAGTATTTGCATCGATATTCATTAAGGAGATTGGTCTATAATTTTCTTTCTCTGTTTTGGCTCTTCCTGGTGTGGTATCAGCACCATATTTGTCTCATAAAAGAAATTTGGTAGGACCTCTTTCTTCATTTATTTTCACAAATAATTTATATAGTATTGGAATTCATTGTTCTTTAATGTTTGGTAGAATTCACTTGTGAATCCATCTGGTCTGGGGAATGTTTTCTTAGGAAGTTCATAGATGGCTTGTTCAGTTTCTCTTTTCTAAAATTGGGTTATTTAAATAGTTTATTTCTTTTTTTGCTAGTCTGGGTAATTTATATTTTTGTAGATAGTCATCCATTTCATTTAGATGTCAAATTTATTTGCATATAATTGAGCAAAATAGTTCCTAGTAATTGTCCTTAATTTCCTCATCGTTGGTGGTGAGTTTCACCCCATTAATTTTTTTTTAATTTTTTTTTTTTTTTTAGTGAGGCAATTGGGGTTAAGTGACTTGCCCAGGGTCACACAAGCTAGTAAAGTGTTAAGTGTCTGAGGCCGGGTTTTGAACTCAGGTACTCCTGACTCCAGGGCCGGTGCTCTATCCACTGCGCCACCTAGCTGCCCCTCACCCCATTCATTTTTGATATTAGTAATTTGGTTTTCTTCTTTCGTTTATTGATCATAATAAGTGATGGTTTATCTATTTTATTGTTTTTTAAATACAAATTGCCTCTAGTTTTGATCTATTAATCAATTGTTTTCTAACTTTCATTTTTGTTAATTTTCTCCTTTGATTTTAAGGATTTCCAATTTGTTGTTTGTTTAAGGATTTTTAATTTTGTTCAGTTTCTAATTGTTTTTTTTTGTTAGTTTGTTTTGCTTTTGTTTTGCTTTTGCATGTCCAATTCATTTATCTGCTTTTTCTCTATTTTACTGATGTAAGCAGTTAGGGCTATAAATTTTCCCCTAATTAATTCTTTGGATGCATCCATAAATTTTGATTGTTTTCTCATCATCGTCATTTTCTTTAATTAAATGATCAGTTATATCATTTGTTCTTTGAAGCTCTTGCTTTTTTTAACCTCTCTTTAATTTGTCCATATTGAATGTGATTTTTGTTGCATTTTGATGGGTAGAAAGATCTGTTTGCTATTTCTCTTTTCTCTCCATCTGGTTTTAAGGTTTTTATTCTCTTATACATGGTAAATTTTTTGTGTAGCTCCCATGTACTTATTTATTTATTTTGGTGGGGCAATGGGGGTTAACTGACTTGCCCAGGGTCACACAGCAAATAAGTGTCATGTGTCCTGAGGCCGGACTTGAACTCAGGTCCCTACTGGATTCCAGGCCTGGTGCTTTATCCACTGCGCCACCTAGTTGCCCCCTCCAATGTAAATTCTGAGATAAAGTTCATTACTTTCTATCCCCATTCAATTTTCTCCCAGAGATCTATCATATCTAATTTCAAGAATTTTAATCATTTCCTTATCTTCTTCCTTGTTTGTTTGTTTGTTTGCTTTTTTGTTAGATTCGGTTAGAGAGGGGAAAGTTAAGGTTTCCCACTAGGATAGTTTTATTTTCTATTTCCTCCTATAACTCATTCATTCAAGTTCTCCTTCAAAAATTTAGATGCTATACCACTTGTTGCCTGTATTTTAAGTAGTGATATGAATTTCATCTTCTATGGTCCTTTCAGCAAGATATTGTTTCCTTCTTTATCTCTTTTAAACTAAATCTATTTTTGCTTTTGTTTTGTCTTAAAATCAAGATTGCTACCACTGCTTTCTTTCTTCAACTGAAGCAGAATAGATTTTGTTCTTCATGTTATGTTTACCCTATGTGTGTCTCTCTGCTTCAAATTTGTTACTTGTAACCAACATATTACAGGATTGGGTTTTTTATCCATTCTGCTATCTGCTTCCATTTAGTTGGTGAGTTTATCCCATTCACTTTTGTAGTCATAGTGACAAAACGTTTATTTCTCTCCATGTTATTTCATGTGTTTATCCTACCACTCTTACCCCCACCCTTTCTGTTCTCACAAGTGTTTTACTTGTGATTACTGCCTTCCCCAATATCCTCTCCCTTGTATTAGTCCCCCTCCTACTTCTATTATCCCATCCCTTTTTGAACTTCCTTATAGCTTTAGAGATTTCTATATCCAATTCTGTTTGCTATTCCTTCTTTGAGCCAACTTTGATGAGAGTATCATTTAATCTTTGCCCATCCCTTCATCTTCCTCTCCATTATGATAATTCTTTCATTGCTTTTTTGTGTGGTGTGTGACAATTCCGCCCAATTCATTTCCCCCTCCTTTCTTTCCATGAAATTTCTTTCTTACCTTTATTTTCTTGTTGTTTTAGGGGGTGTCATCTGATTAATGTTACTCATATCCACACCTTCTTTCTAATATATTCCTTCTAATTATTCTTATAATAAAGTTAAGACTTACAAATATTATTATCCCTTCAATATCAACCTTATGACTTACATGTACTCTCTTCTAATTGCTATTATATTAAAGTTGTTAAGATTTATGAATCTTATAGTATAGAAATATAAACACTTTAAACCTTATTTAATTTCTTACAATTTTAATTTCTGGTTTCTTTTTTACCCTTTGTATGTTTTTGTTGAGTCTTGTAATTGGAGGTCAAATTTTTTATTCAACTCTGGCCTTTTAATCAGAAATGCTTGAAAGTCCTCTATATCATTAAATATCCACTTTTCCCCTGAAAGAATATATTCAATTTTGCTGGGTAGGTAATTCTTGATTGTAAACCAAACTCCTTTGCATTCTGGTATATTATATTCCAAGCACTGGAATACTTTAATATGGAAGCTGTCAAATACTGTGTAGTTCTGACTATAGTTATGTGGTATTTCAATTGTTTCTTTTTGGCTGCTTGCAATACTTTTCCTTGATCTGTGAGCTTTGAAATTATTCTGTGAAGCTCTGAAGAGTTTTCATTTTGAAATCTCTTTCAGATGGTAATCAGTGGGTTCTTTCAATTTATATTTTGCCCTCCAGTTTTAATATATCAGGGCAGTTTTCTTTGATAATTGTTTGAAAGGTATTGTCCAGTTAGTTTTGTTTGTTTGTTTGTTTGTTTGTTTTAATTTTGGCTCACAAGTAGTATAATACTTGTTATATTATCTACCCTGTATCTATTTTCTAGGTCAGTTCTTTTTATAATGAAAAATTTCACATTTTCTTCTATTTTTTTCAGTATTTTATTATTTTTCCAGTTACATATAAGGATAGTTTTCAACATTTGTTTTCATAGGATTTTTAGTTCCAAATTTTTACCATCTTCCCTCCCCTCCCCCCTCCCCAAGACAGAAAGCAATCTAATATAGGTTATATATGTGCAATCACATTATTCATATTTCTGCATTAGTCATATTGTGAAAAAATACTCAATAAAGAAGGAAAAAAAATAGCCCCAAAGTTGAAACAGTATGGTTCAATATGTATTCATAAGCCACAATTCTTTTTCTTCTGGATGTTGAGAACATTTTTTATTATGAAGTTCTCTGAAATTGTTTTGGATCATTGCATTGTCAAAAAGAGCCAAGTCTATCACCATTGTTCATCGCACAATATTGCTGTTACTGTACAGAATGTTTTCCTGCTTCTGTTCCTCTCTGTCAGAATCAGTTTATGTAAGTCCTTCCAGGTTTCTCTTAACTGCTCCTGCTCATCATTACTTTTCACATTGATTTTTTAAAAAACTTTGTGTTCTAAATTTTTTCCCCTCTGCGTCATCTCTCCCTAAGAAATCCAGCAATTCAATATAAGTCATATATGTGCAGTTACGCAAACATCTTCTCATTAGTCAGGTTGTGAAAGAAAATAGACAAACTACCTTTAGAAATAGGAGCTAACACAATTATACTTCAATCTTTATTCAGATACCATCATTTCTATCTCTGTTGATGGCTTGCATTTTTCATATGTCCTAATAGCAACCTGCTCATTGTTTCTTTCACAGTTACTATTGTTAACTGTATTACCCATCCCCCAAAGAAGCTGTCTATTTTCTACTGTCTTTTTGCCTACTCATCTCAGCCCAGAAGCAGATGTCTGATTGAAATCTGATTTGCTATGGTTTGAAGCTTGGCATGCCTGTGCCACTCCCCCACTGGGACACTACAACTCGATGTGGTCTACTGATTCAGAATCAGGGCACTTTTGCCCCAACTCCAGCATAGAGTACAGCCACTTCACCCCAGCTAACCACTGAACCCCCTCAGTGATCCACAAGCTGAGCTTTAGACGAAGCCACTGGCACTACTAAAGACTTTGAGGCCCTGGAACCACTGTCTGTTCCTGGCTGGGTCCAGATTGCCTGCTTGAGTTCCTCTCTCAGCTTGATCAGCAAGTGATCCCAATTTCCCTCTTTGGCTGGGAAGTAGTCTCACTCTGTTCTTATGTGCATTAGGCTTCTCTGTTTTTTTTTTTTTTTTTTTTTTATGGCATTATTTGAGAATGAGTGGATCGGTTTATCTGGAGCTTGGAGGAGTCACAGCCTCTCCTTTGCCATCTTGGCTCTGCCTCTCTATTTTTTGTTCTTTTAAAATATTGTTTTATTTTATCTCAGTGTCTCATAGAGGCATTAGTTTTTATTTGTTCAATTCTAATTTTTAAAGAATTATTTTCTTCATTGACCTTTCATACTTCATTTTCCGTTTGTTTTTTAGTATTTTCCTCAGTAAATTTTAGTATTTCTTTTTCATGGTTCTCTTGCATTACCTTTATATCTTTCCCCAATTTTTCTTCTACTTCTCTAATTTGCTTTGTAAGTCCTTTTCTAACTCTTCAAGGACTTATTTTGGGGCTTGAACCCTATTTACATTTTTCTTTGAAGTTTCACCTGTACCCATTTTGTTACTATTGTCATCCTCTATGTTTATGTTTTGATTTTCCTATCATTGTAGTAACTGTCAATAGTCAAGCTTTTTTTTCTTGTTTTATGCTCATTTTTGTGCCTTTTTTTGTACCTTGATTTTTTTTTTTTTGTAATTTGAGTTGGGCTCTATTCCTGCACTGTCCCACGTTTTTATGCTGAAATTGTAGGTTTCAGTGGTGGCTTTCACTGGGCTTCAGGGCTTAGCTGTATGCTTTCTCTGTAGAGCAATCTTCCCTTCTTATTTGTATTGGGGGAGTTAGTCTTCCCTTTTGACCTCCCCTGTGTATGAGTTGGCCTTCTCCAGGGGTGGTGTCCTGTTGCTGTAAAGAATTAATTGTTATTTGAGGTTTTTATGCCTCCCGTGGGCACTGGGCTGGGGATCCACAAACCGTACAGTGCTCCACCCACTGGTTGTAGCCATGGCACTGGCACCTCACATAATCACCACTAGCTGCCGCCTACATGGGCCTGGCAAAATTATAATGATTGGAAGCCTAGTGAAGGCAGTCATGTGATTGTCAGAGCAGCCATCCCATTGGCTGGGGCTGTGTGGGGTTTTTCTGGGATTGGGGGAGGAGAATTGGGCATTCTAGCTGGACTCTGGAATGACAGATCTGCTGGATGTTCTCAGCTGATTCCTGGGCGGTGGTATCTTTTGAGGTTGTATAATTTCCCTTTCCCCATTTTATTTTCTTTTCCTTGATCCTACTGATCCTGTTTGTGTTTTGTTTTTTTTTAAGTTCGTTCTTGTTAAAATAAATCCTGTTCTGTTTTGAGGGAGGCTGCCGGTCTTCTTCCTTGCCCCAATATTGCGGCAAGCTGTTTAGCTAACACTCCCCAATTAAAAATTGGTCCCCACATTGCTAAGTTGCAAAAGTTAACAAAGTGGGCAGTTAGGTGGCATAGTGGATAGAGAACTGGCCCTGGATTCAGGAGGACCTGAGTTCAAATCCAGTCTCAGACACTTGATACTTACTAGCTGTGCGACCCTAGGCAAGTCACAACCACAAATACCTCACAAAAATGAAAAAAAAAAAGTTAACACAGTATTTCTAGTGGCTCACCCTGAAAGAGTGATCTTGTTGTTGCTCTTCCCCGGGGATGGTCCCTCCTGCTGGGTTGCTTTGTTAGTAGGGTCTTTCTGTTAGTAGGCCCTGAAGGAGTATTTTTCTTGCCAATCTGCCCAAGTGTGGGGGTCCTGATTCTGAGTTCTTATGATAAATGAGTCACTCTGCTAGCAGGCTGTGGAAAGGTAATTTTGTTGCAGATCTGCTAAGGGTTGGAGCCCGCTGTTGCTGGTTGCCTCAGAAATAGACTCTCCTGGAAGGTCCCAGGGGTAGGAACTTGCTTTTGGCCCATTTTGGGTCGGGCTTTACTACTGGTCAACTGTGGTGTAAAAGCCTCTCTGGTGGTCTGTGCTAGCTGTGGGGTGCCTGGTGAGGATGCCCAGACTGCTCACTTGCCCAGGGTGCTGCTGGTTTGTAGGGGAGTTGGGCCTTACTGCTGATTTGCCACAGACTCATATCCCTGCTTCAGACTCCCTACTGTGAGCCAAGAATCTGCTGCTGCTGTTCTTGTACATCACTTCCTCCAACCCAGGTAAGACAGACCTTTCCTGCCACTCTGGTGGGCTGCTTCCCCACTCCTGGAACAATTCGAAGACAATTTTATTTTGGTTTGGAGGGGAAATTTGGGAGAGCTCCAGAGGGTTCCTAATTCACTCCATCTTCTTGGCCCTGTGAAATTCATAGTGAATCTGATCCTTTAGTAGGAAATGACTTTTGCAATGAATATCTGTTAAAATGCATTTTGTTTTCCTATTTGTTTCAGATATCTATTCAGTAGACCTTATGTAATTTTTGTAATTTTAAAATTTTATTTTTCCTATAATCAAGTCCATTTATGTTAGAGTTCTAATTAGTTCTGGCCATGGGATAAGCAAGTCAATAAAATATAAGCACTTCTAAACACTCCCTTCTTTGGATAATAATTTAAAAAATGGTATTAGAAGAAAAAAGAGAAAAAAAATCCTCTCCTTAGAAACCTTTTATGAGCATAAAATAAACCTTAGAAAGGTAGTTACAAGTGGCAGATTAAAGTACATGAATAATTTCATGACAAGAGAGAAAAGTCAAACTTTCACTCTTCAGGTATGACCTTCTTGACATGAAGGTTCCACATCTGAGCTGCAAGTTGAAGCATTTCAATCCAAGTGTGTTCTTTGTAGTTCTTCCTTCTTTAATGACTACAGTACCAGTTCAGGAGGCTTTTTGTGAATTAAAATAAAAGAGTTGCAGGGGAAAGATAAAACAGAGGAGAGAAAGAGAGAGAGAGAGAGAGAGAGAGAGAGAGAGCTAGCGCAAAGGGGAGACAGATACACATTTGTCTCACTAATCCTCCTGAGAAAAGCTTTTGTATGCTCCTGGATTTTTTTGCTATTTTTTTAAACTGCTGGGATGGCTTGGGGAGGGAGGAGTGGGAGAAGTAAGAGGATGCATAGAAGAGTTCATGTAAAAAGACCATAATATTTTTGCTTGTTGGATACAAATATTTTATGCAGAGCTAGTCACATAGTGAATGGGGGGAAAACAGTCAAGCTGATAGCAGCTTATTATTATATTAATATTAGCATATATTAGTCAAAATCAATAGATATCTGCATGACCATTGTTCATTTTCATTTTTCTTCCTTTTGAACTGGTTATTAAGTTTTGATTCTTTGAGATTTATAAGAGTATTTTTTTCTATTCCTACACTTTTGCTTGAGAGTCTGCAGGCCATAGGCTACCGCAGGTAGTCATTTTGCTTTTCTTTACATTTGGTATAAGGTTAAGTAATATTGTTGCCCCTTTTTTGTGCCTTAAAAGTAGGAAAAATGTGGTAGACAGCTAAAATTTCACTCCCTGGGATATTTGGGTTTCTTTCCCTAAGGTGACTATCTTGACAAATGATTTAAATAAACATAACCTCAGGTAAATGACTATGTCACTATGTAGTAAACTAAGACATCCCATTTTGAAATGTTGTATATACACATATTATTTATAAAGGGCAGAGCTTATATGACTTGTTTTGTCACTTTTGCTTTTGAAAAATGGGCTACTTAAACAAATGAATGAATGTGTTGTTAGAAAAGCACTGAGACCAGATAAAGTAGTAAATTTTAGTACTGCTTACTGATTAGTACTGCAACACACACACACACACACACACACACACACACACACACACACACACACACTCCCTCAAACCCTCTCTCAGGATCCCTAGGGTAAGGTTGTTCATCGTTAGGAAACCAAAAGTAGTCACAAGGATATATAGTTAGTTATATAGTTTTAAAATAATCTCCCAGGAAAATTTTAACAGTAGGCTGTAATGGTTTTTGGGATAAAAACATTCTCCATCTTCTTGGTCCATTGTTTGTTTGTACATCCAATAACCAGTGAAGGACCATTTATGTGTGAATTGTCTGAGTCAGTCTCACATCTAGCACTTGTGTCTTACTCAGAGAAGATGCTCCATAGACAATTGGTGACTTGAAATTAATAGACAATTGATAAGGATAATGGGTCAAAACCCATGCTGTAAAGACAGCAGTTTGGATAGTTGTGGGCCCACCAGGAATATTAATACCGTAAAAGAATCTGCTGCAATTTGATTCTTTGTGAGAAAGTCATTTATTGGCTTTCCTTGTTTTACTTCTTCACTGCTATTTTCCACTAGCATTTAGTGTTTTTGATTCCTCAGGTGTAATCTATTGCATTTCTGGGCCATACCCTTCTTTGTTCAGGCTTTATTCCTCCTTCAGAACCTTTTAATCACTGATGAAAAAAGGCTAATATTTTATATATTGATTCAAATGTTTTCATTTCCAAAATAGTGTTTTAATATGCCAGACTATATTTTACCTCCTTTTTGCTTCCTAGCCTTGCTCCCTCCTAAAAAACAAACAAAAAACAAACAAAAACACAACAATGATCTTCTTATAAGGAAAAGGGAATACATAAATAAGAAAATAATCCACAGAATCATAGGGTCAAAGATGAAATAAACTCTCAGAGTCATTTACCTCAAATCCTTCATATTAAATATGAGGAAAACAGACCAGGGAGGCTAAGTAATTTGCCAAAATCATGAGGCATTATAAAATAAAAGAAAAATTTTATGTGAAATACTGTTATACATATACAAATTTCACCAAATTCCAGCTGTAATTCTAAGTGGAGGAGAAGGGCATTCCTGTGTACTTGAACAATTGGCCAGAGGAGAGCAATTTTGCATAGGTCCTGAGAGGTTGGAAAGACCTAATGACACACTGCATCATACATCCAAGGAAGAACAAGCCTCTCTAATTCCTATTTCAATATGATTTAAGAATCACAATGATTAGGGGAAACAGCAGAGAAAATAGTGTCAATTCAGTTACAATACATTTATTGGTCTATGGGGGATAGCGCGTCTCACATTTCAGGTTAGGAGTGCAATGATTGTTGCAGATGGAAAATCTGGTTGGTTTCAGCCTTCTATTTTATTGGGTTTTATTGTTGGCTCCAAAGTGTCAGACTTTAGTAATATGGAACCATAACACCTGGCAATATATACTTAATTTTCCATGAAGTTTCTCTGCTATCAGTTGTCTTCTTCAAGCAGTGGTTACTTTTGATTTAATTTCTCTTACAGGTACTTGCTATATATCACAGATCACTTAGTAGTTCTTTATTCATATTAGGGGAACCATTTCTAAGAGAGGGAGTCTGTGCAGAGAATGCTAATGGTATTTCTGCAAAACAATGTCAATAAACTACAGTAATAACATTGTGTTTCAGCTTATTTCAGTGACCTCAGGTAGTTCTAAGCTGCTTCAAGCACTGTTGTTCTTGTTATTCAGTAGTTTCATTTATATTCAACTCTTCATGACTCCACTTTGTGTTTGCTTAGAAAGATACTACTGGAATGATTTGTCATTTCCTTCTTCAGCTCATTCTACAAATGAAGAAACTGCAGCAAATAGGGTTAAATGAGTTTCACAGGTCACACAGCTAGTAAGTGTTTGAGGCCAGATTTGAACTCAGGAAGATGAACCTCCCTAACTCTAAGTTCTACACTCTATAAAAGTTCACTTCAAATATTACTCTTCTTCAAAAATGACAACAAAATTAGTACTATTTGAAATTTATTGATTGATTTTTTATGCTACTGAAGAAATGGGAACAAAGTAAATTGTTTTCAGCTGGTTTATGATTAAACAAATTGTGATATATGAATGTTACAATGCTATATTACTTTGCCATATAAAAATTATATGAATTATAATGGCAGATTCTTATATGAACTGATAAAGAGTAAAGTAATCAAAATGAGGATAATATACATAATAACCTCAAAAATAAAAATAGAAAAAAAGCAAACAAAAAAGAAAGAAAATTAACACTGCCTATTTATAGTTTTCAACCTTGATTGAAGAAAAGTGGGAAAATATACCTCCCACCTTTTTTTTGCAAAAGTAGGACATTATGACAATGGAATATTTTACATATATACCTACATCCACAAATAAATATATACCTATTTACATACATATATGCACATATGTGTATTAATGTGTATGTTTATATGTACACACTCATATATACACACATATATGTGTGTATGTTTGTGTGTGTATCTGTGTGCATCTCTGTTTGTATACACATACTATGAAGCTTGATTGATAGATGGTCAGTTTTATTGATTTCTTTAAAAAATTACATAGGATAGACATCTGGAGAGGTAATAGGGAGAGATATATTTGGAAATGATGGTACTATAAAAGAATATATATGTATACAATTTAAAAATAACTTTAATCCTGAGATTTTTAATAATGAACTTAAATGTCAATAAGAATGTAATTTTTAAGGAAGAACCTAACTTTTTCTTGCATACTCTTTTTAATGTCATATTAGTTGAGTAAAGAGATAGAATATAAAACGTTAACCATGAATCCTCCTAATACTATACTAAGTGGGTCTCAGGAGTCATCATCCATTAAGGAAGATCTTCCATGTTGTCCTATATAGGGATATATAGTGTTTTTAGCCCCTTACCTAAGTTTCTTTTTAGCTTAGCTCCATTCTTTTAAGAACTTTAACTACTAACTGCAAAGATTAATGTTTCTTTGAAATCAACTAGCGCTCTGTTCATTGAGCTGCTTACCATAATCCAAGAAGAGATGGAAGCTAAAGTAGTGTCTCCTACACAGAATCGCATTTGAATTTTCCTGTTTTATGCCAGAATTTTTTTGTCCTTTTGTTAACAAGTAGAAATTCAAAGTCAAGGGAAGGGCAACTCATAGAATATGAGAGCAAAGACAAGTCTGCTAATTGGAAGATTGAGCATGCAGTGTGGCATCAACATGAAGATATTGAAAGAATGGACAGGCAAGATTCAGATATCATTAAAAATAAGGTACAGATATATCTAGTAGCTAGCAAGGATGAGACAGGACACTAAATGAGATCCAAAAAGCAAATAACCTAGGTAGACCCAGTGAGATAAGTGCTAAAAATTAGGCAGGCCAGCTATCAAGTATCATTAAACTAGTTAAAGAGAATGAGTTTCAAGATCAGTAAGCACCCTAGTTGGAATAGAAATTGATCAGAGATTTTATTAGGTTAATTTCCTACAGGACAAAAATGAATAATTTTAGCATTTATTAAGCATTTACTATGTGCAAAGTGCTAAGCCTATGGACAGAAAAGAAAGTCCCTAAAGTCAAGGAGCTTGCATTATAATGAGGGAGACAAAAAAATATGGAGGGTTTCATCTGCAAGACATGCAAAAGTCTCATGGCTCTTAGGGTGCAGCAGCAAAACAGATGTTAATGTATCTTCTCGAATACTTGGCCAGATAAACAAAACTGGGAGAGTTCAATTAAAGGCATTTTGCTCATCCAGTGATATTCTGGGAAAGAAACAGAAACATAAATAGAGGAGAAGGGAAAGTAAAGAAAAAACATGAGAGAATCAAGGAAAAATAAATTTCTCTAAGCTTGCTGTTGGGATAGTGAAGCTCTTGGCATTGCTTCCATAAAATATCCTGCTTTAATACAGGAACACCCTGAACTATGATGTGTCCTTGAGGGAGATGTCTTTGTCTTTGTTGTGCCACTTACTGTTCTGTTCTGTATGTTTTCCACTAATGGAAATGATGAAGTTTAGTCTTTATATGACACCAAACAATCTTGTTTTTCTTGCCAGCCTAGAACCTGAATTTTATTTGAGGTTATTTTTATTAACACTTACCATGTCCTTATATTCACTCTTTGTTAGTTGGATTTCCTTGCATCTTCTGTAAATTACTTTTATTTTTACTCTAAGGGCCCTTGCTGAATTCTAATAACCTGGCCCAGATAAATTTCTTCTTAGACTCATCCTAGATATAATTGCTGAGCTACTCTTCATGATATTTAAAAGCTATTGGAAAAGAGAACAGATAGACAAATGCTGCCCCAATTTTCAAAAAAAAGGCAAAGAAAATCGAAGCTTTGAACTATAGAACATGGAGCTTACTTGGTCCCAAACGTTAGATCCAGCAAAAATATATACACATTTTAAAGAAGCCAATTTAAACTAGACATCAATAAAATTTCCCTAACAATTAAGAGCTGTGCAAAAATGGGACAGGCAAAGTTGGAGGCCGATAGGTTCTCTTCCATGGAGATTGTCACTCTACTTGTTATCCAGAGTGAAGGAGACTCTGAGTGGAAAGGAATGTGGCCCAAAACCATAGCTTATTGGGGCTATCAGAAGATTTTAATATTTAATAACTCTTACTGTAATAATAATTGAAAACAACAATAATTTATATGGGGGTTTAATGTTTGAACATTGTTATGTATGCTATTTCTTCACAATAACACTGTAAGATATGTAATATGATCTCAATTTACCAAATGAGTAAACTGAGACTGAGACTGATTTAAATAATTTGCTAGTCACTTAATTAGCTAGACACACACATGGTAGATAGGTGATTCAGGAGATATTTGATCTCAGGTCTTCTTGACTCCAGGTTCAATACTTTCTGTATTTTACTATGTATTTGTCCATTTGGACTGTTTTCACTGTTCAATTGGTAAGTATTAGTTCTATCTCTAATTTCTGAGCACTAAGGTCACTAAACTCACATATAATAAAAAATAACTTAGAAATAATTCAAAGTCCAGAAATCAATACTAAGGTCAAACTAGTTTTTTATTTCAGAAAATGTTAGACAAGGAGGTTTATTGTAGTTTGCCCTCCACCCCCATTATAATCATCTCAAGAGAACTTTTTAATTCTTTTAATTGAATTAAATGAACATGAGAAACCAAAAGCACATACAAACATACACACACACAAATCTCTATTTCTTTTGTTATTGACTTTGCTATTGCATTTTAAAAGAATATTAAATTCAATGTGTTGCTTTCAAAACTTCTCCTCTTATTTACGTTTCCCTCTAATCTTCCATCTATTCGAATCTGTGCATTTTTTTTACAGGGCAATGGAGGTTAAGTGACTTGCCCAGGGTCACACAGCTGCTAAGTGTCAAGTGTCTGAGGCCGGATTTGAACTCAGGTACTCCTGAATCCAGTGCCGGTGCTTTATCCACTGTGCCACCTAGCTGCCCCCCTGTGCATTTTATTATGCTTCATTATATTCCTCTTCATTCTTTTCTACTTTTTTGGTTATGCTATCCTCTTCTCTAACCCTCCCTACATTAAATGAAAAACAATATGAATTCCCAGAAAAATAAGCATAATAAAACAAAATAATTCAGACTTTTGCCATATCCAAAATATATGTCTTTTTCTTTTCCTTGAACTCCTTATTCCTATGTCAAGAAATATGAAGATATCTCTTCTTTAGTCTTTTAGAGATGCAATTGGTTGTTCTAAATGTTCTTAATCTTTTAAAGTAGCTGTTTTTATTATGTTGTTTTTATTGTATAGATTATTGTCGATTATATTCACTTTACGGCACATCAATTAACAACAATAACAACGATAGTAGCTAACATTTATGTAATGTTTACTATGTACTAAGCACTATGGTAAGCACTTTCCAAATATTATCTGATCCATAAAATAGTTCTGGGAGGTAGGTGCTATTATATTCCCCTTTCAGAGATGAGGAAACTAAGGCAGAAAGGTTAAGTGATTTGCCCAGGGTCACACAGTGTCAGGGGCCAGGTGAAAAATCAAATCTTTCCAACTATAGGCCCAGTATTCTACCCACTGCACCACCCAGCAATTTCCTACAAATCTTGTCAGTTTTCTCTAGCCACACTCTCTTTTATCAGTTATTACAAGAAAATAATATTTTATTGCCTTCATTTGTATTCCACAATTGATAGACACTTGTATTTAGTTCTTTGCAATTATACAAAGAGGTGCTATAAATATTTTATGGGTTCCCCCTCCTTATTCTCTTGTTGAAGGTACAGCAATATATTTATAGTGTTTGCAAATATTTAAGCACTATATAAATGGTATTATAAGTAAAATCATTAGCTATTTTTATAGAACAAATAGTAGTGTCACTATGTCAAAGAGTATACACAGTTCAGTGACCACTGGGGTATCATTTTAAATGGCTCTCTGGAATGGTTAGACCAATTCCTATCTCTTGTCCCAAAGTACACCAGATTACCTGTGAGCCCTTGTAACAATTGTCATTTTCCTTTTTGATCATCATTGTCAATATGATAGTTATCAGATAGTCTTATTTCAATTTGCTTTTCTATATTAAGAATCTGAAGCATCTTTTCAAATGGCTGTATGTCACCTAGAATTCTTCCTTTGAGACCTGCCTTCTCAACTCCTTTGACCTATATATAGTTCAGAATAGCTGTCACTCATATGTAATTAAATTGATAAGGTATATATTTTTGATATGACCTTTATTAGAGAAAACTGTTGTGAAAATTATTTTCCCCCAGTTAAATGTTTTCTCAAGCAAAACATAATTTATTCTAAGGTCCATTAAAGCCCACTAGATTTCTTATGGGAAATCAAGAACTGATTGATCCAATGGTTTGTTCCTTCATTGCCATTTTGACTTTGAATGAATTCCAATGGGAAACTGAGAGCTAAAATTAATCTTTCTAATCATAATCCTATATAAGCTGTACACACTAGCTTGACCACTAGAATAGTTGGATGATAGTAATAATAAAATACTTCTACTATTACTACTACTAGCCTATATGTCAAGAGCTTTACAAATATCTCAATTGAGCCTCTCAACAAGTTTGTGAGGTAGTTGCTGCCTTTTTTCCCATTTTACTGTTGAGTAACCTGAGGCAGACAGAGATTAAGTAACTCACCAACATCACATAACTAGTAAATGCCTAATGCCAATTTGAATTCAGGTTCAACCTTACTCCAGGCCCAGTTCTCTATCAGTGAGCCAGATGGTTACCTCAGAATATAAAATACCTATAACACTACTCAGGCATTCTGTAACTCTTTTGAATAATATATTATCTTTTGTAAATTGCCAGTGGCTATATTTATATTTGTATTGGGGTGTGTATGTATGTATACATGTATACACACATATTCCTACATAGAATTTTATATAAACAGATATAATATTCAATATATAATAAGCATTATATATGTAATATATATAGTATGTGCATATGTGCATTGTGTGTATATATACACACTTTAAATTGGAGTATATAATTCTGTATACATATGTATGTGTATATTTATACACATATATATGTAGACAAACATATATGTGTGTACATATATACTTACACACATACATATACACCAGCAATGTTGGAATTATTGGGGAGGTAATTTGAGTAAAAATGATCTACCCAGGGTCATTCAATAAGATAATTTTGGTGCTCTTAGAACCATATAAACCCATTTTGACCAAGCCAAAGGACATGTTATAGTCTCCCCTGCTAACTTACCAAAGCTACTTGGTTTAATGGGATCTACTTTTTTGGTTACTTGAAATTCCATTATTGGATTACCTAAGAATTGTTACAATACACTATGCTTTTGAATTATTTGACCCAAATGTCCCCAACTCATTATTTTCTAGAATACTCAAGGAAATCAGAAGTGAAAAGAAAATATTTTGAGTTAAATAACATGGTATATAATCCTGCTTTGATAAATATTTCTCTTCTAATGTTGAAATATTCTAATATCTATAAAGCCATTTTGTAACTTGGGGGAAATGATTAAAGATTCTGTTTAAAATTAACAGTTCAAAATCAAACAGATATTTCTTCATAAATTAGCTGAATTTAATATGTTTGCTCAGCAGCAGTCAACAACAACAACAAAAAACAAATTAAAATAACACAAAGGAGTTGTTAATGGACCATGTCATAGTTGTGCAATATTACAGTTGTTTACTATACAATTGAATGATTTGTGACAGTGAGAAGTCATGGGGAGATTTGTTAATAGCATAATATCTCTTATGTTTTGCTTCTTTATAATTTACACATTTAAGCTGAGATGAATGGGGAAATGGGAGAAAAGAGTATGGTGTATAAAATATATTGCAGAAGCTTTTGTATTTGGTGAGCAATTTACTATATTATATTAGCAGGTGGGAGCATTGACAAAATAAAATAGTAGAAAAAAGAGATGGGAAACACCTATTATCCCCACCTTCCATCCTTCTTTAGGATAGTTTTTTAAACCACATTCTCTAGTGCTTAATTTATTCTTTGAGAAAATGTAATGTTATCAAGTTTTGAATATTTTAAAATATTTTTTCTTTTTATGCAATATTTACTGTCGTCAAATGACCTATATGGAATATATAAAATAATTAATGAAGTTACTCTATCATTGACTGCTCATGACTTCATTCATTCTTTGGGTAGTAAGTTAGACACTAGTAGTAGGCCTCCATCAGTCACAGATGACCATGGATCAGCACCTTGAAGAGCCAGAGGCCACAGTGTGGCTCTGCAGTCCGACATGGGAGCCGCAACTCCTAAGTGACTTATAACCAGTAACTGCTGCATCCTGTGTTGTATCTACTCCATGAGAAGTAGATGGAGTGTCCTCTCCAGGGCACTGGAGTTAGACACTAGAACTTACTTAAGCACTGAGAAATCAGATATCCATTCTGTTAGATATTAACCCAAATCAGAATTACAAATGAATCTTATGCCAGAATTCTCACCCTTATAGCTAACTTTTACAATGATTTTTTTTGGGGGGATGGTCTTATATTTAGTTCGACTTACCTTTTGAAGTAAATATATTTTATTTTATTTTTTTACTGGTTAAAATATAAGTCTATTACTACACACTAATTAGTTGGGTGATTTCTCCACAAATTATCATATCACTAATCATTTTTTTTTCTTATTGACACATTATATTTTGACACAGAAGCAACTCTCCTATATTCAAATAACCCCTCAACCAACATTCAAAAAACTCCTCATCCAAAGTACTTGAGGACAATAGTTCAGCAAAACAACCTAGTATAATATTTCCAATTACATATATATGTATATATATACACATATACATATATATACACATATACACATATACATACATATATATATATATACACACACACACACACACACACACATATGTTTCCATTTAGGTTGTTAATGATCACATAAACAATTTTTAAAAATTAAATAAATTAGTTGAAAAAATTAACAGATTGTTTTTGCATTCATAATTTCTTCCACAATGATTCAGACTCATAGCCTAGAACAGAATAGGGACCATGAGGCAGTCAGTCAACAAGTATTTCTGAAGAACCTGCCATGGTCCAGTTACTATACTAGGTGCTAAAGATATATTTTTAAAAGTTTAAAGATAGTTCCTGTTCTCAAGGAGCTCAAAGCTTAATTGGAGAAAGCATATTAAAATATGTACTAAAAAGATTAAAAAAATAGGATAAATTTTAGATAATAAAAAGAGAGAATATATTAGCATTAAATTTCATGGGAAAAGACTTCTTGTTGAAATTTGGATTTTAGCTAGGACTTGAATGAAGCCAGGGAAGTTAGGAGGCAGAGATGGAAGAGAACATTACAGTCTTGGTAGACATCCAGAGAAATTGTATAGTTGGGAATAAAGTATCTTGTGCAAGAAACAGCAAGGAGGGGCAGTTAGGGGGCACAGTGGAGAGAGAAAGCACTGGCCCTGGATTCAGGAGGACCTGAGTTCAAATCCAGCCTCAGACACTTGACACCTACTAGCTGTGTATCCCTCATTGCCCTGCCCCCCCAAAAAGAAAAGAAAAGAAAAGGAAAAAAATAGCAAGGGGACCAGTGTTGCTAGATCTTAGAGTACATGGGAGTGAATAATGTATAATAAGGTGTGTGTGTAGTTATGAAATCCTTTGAATGTAAAAAAAGTAAATTTCCATTTTATTTTCAAAGAGATAAGGAATCATTGGAATTTATGAATTGGGAGGAGTAGAATGACATGATCAAAATTGAATGTTAGGAAGATAAATTAGACAGTGAGGTGGAGGGCAGACACGATTAGGGAGATAAGAGGTACGGAGACCAACCAACAGCCTATTAAAATAGTGCAGACTTCAGGTGATGAGTCTATACCAGAATATTGGCAGTGGTCTGCTGACACAGCATACTGAAGAGGTCATATATGAGAAATGTTATGGAACTAAAATTTAACTCGTCACCTAATTACATATTGGGTGTGGTTGAGAAAGTTAAGGCATCAAGGATGAAATGAAGATCGTAAGCCTGAGTGACTGGGAGCATAGCGATATTCTTGACAATATTAGTGTATGATATGATTATGGATTTGAGTCAGATTAAACTCTGACCATGGGGTCTGGAAGGTACCCAGACCTGCCCCAGTATAGTTTGTTAGAAGTTTATTGCTTGTCAAAATTCTCACTGTCTCCTTTAAGTTTTATTGCCAATTAACAGTATTTTTACTTCTGCTCAGTCTCCCCACTTGTCAGCTACATATTAGTTTTGTCTGTAATCTATCATGTGTCAGAACCCCAGTCAGTGGGTCAGGGAGTTTGCCCACCAATTCAATACTCGGGACTCAAGAAGAAAGGATGGGACTAGGCACAGAATGCAGCCATTGAGTTGAGACCAGATGTTAAGTAACATTGTCTCTTTTTCTCAGAGCAGAATCCCCTTGGCCTTGGGGTCCCAACAATGGATTATTCTTTTCTTCCCAACATAGCCAAAGATAAATTTTAACCCTGTCATCCTTATCTTTAGAGACAGGGGCCTGGAGAGGGGAGTCAGTGGGAACTGTGAGATGTGAAACATCTGACTCTCACTCCCCTGTTTCCTTTTCCTTTGGTTTGACCTTGTTCCCCCTCCCCTTTTCCCCCTTGTCCCTGGAACACGTATGCATGTCTCCATACGCACCCTGGGTGAGACAGGATTGGATGTTAGATTGTGAGCTCATCCACCCTAGGTGTATGTGGGGACAGTCCTTTTCAAGATTACTATAAAAACCTAGAGGATTGGGCATATCTTTGCAAGACTTCAATGTGTAATTGGGTTTTGCCCGTCCTCATGAGGATGTAATAAATCTGTCTCTGCTTGACTTGGTGGTCTCCTCGAGTTATTTGGGTAAACTGAGGCAGTTTGCTCCATACATTAGGAAGTTTGGAAAAGGGCAAAGATAGAAGAAAATACAGATTCAGTTTTGGTCATATTGAGTTTAAAATGTTTATGGGAATGCCATTTTTTATTTCTAATAGGCAGTTGGGATGTGAGCCCAGAGGTTGGGAGAAAGATCTGATCCCCTCTAAGCAGAAGAAAATGTAAATGGAGAAGTATTCTCAAAACTCTAATCTCTGTCTCTCCAGAGTAAATTGAACTATTACATCAATGTTCACATAGAACATACTTGAAAATCACCATTGTTCAAGCTTAGAACACTTTGAATTCATTTGCAACCCCCTATTTGCTCCCTAGTGTCCTCCACTGACATCTACAGTTTGTGATGGATGTCTGCTTCTTTCTTCCTCCTTGATACTCTGTATCTCTTTGTTTTGGTCCATGCTTTCTACCAAATCTCTTCCTCAAAGATAAGTTTCAGTGTGACTCTGATGAGTTTGTTCCTAGGTGAAATATAAAGGTCACTTAATGCTTAGGTGGAAAAAAATAACAACAACAACAACAAAACTACCTCTCCACAGAAAGTCCCATTTCTACTCGCCTTGTAGTCAAGTTTTCTGACAAAGCTTAAAAAGGGAGGTTATGGTAACTTGGGCCTAACCAGAGTAATTTTACTGCTGCTAAAGGTCTTACAATGCTTTTAATATTCCTTTAAATTTTGGTGTTCTGGGACAAAGGCAAAGTCATACCACCCTAATTACTCCTATGACAGTACAACTTTTGTTCTCTTCCTTATGTGGTTGTTGTCATGCAAGAGTATTTTAAAGTGATTTCAGAGTGTGAATTATGATTATTATTCACTGGTATTGTCCTCTGTATTATCAACATCTTCTTTAGTTCATGTGTTAATACTAATTTTCATGGTGGCTACAGATTCAAACAAGGTTCTAGTATAAAAAGTTGAGTTCTCTAATGTGACCTTGGCTAAAGAGAATCAGATGCCATGAGAAAATGAAAATTATTTAGGAACTGTTTTTAAAGTCATTCTGTTTTATAGCTTGAAAGGATTTGCTTTTAAGACTCCAGTTGATTCTGGTGACTCATTAAATAAAGCAGTATTTAAGTGGTTTCACAGCTCAGAGGTAAACACAGTCCAGTTCTTAATAAACAGTCCCCAAAATATCTTATAATACTTCCCCCTTTTCATCTTCATGGCCCTTCGAGCAGGAAATGAACTTATCTACCTAAGAAGTCCAGTCTGGCACTGTATTTAATGAAGTAAATAAGACTATAGTGCACACAATTACAGTGGAGACACATTAATGGCTCTGTTGTTGAGAGATAACATGGGGATATTAACAAGCATTGCCATGAGTGTTCTGCTATAAGTATTTTGACTCAAAAGGAAAATTCATGCTTTAGAACTTACCCATCTCACATCCAGGATGTACATCCCTTAAGATCTTGCTACCCTTGTAAATTAATCCATGTCAGGAAACTAAAGGTTGCTGAATGAACAGTGTTTGTCTCTCACTTTTTTTTTTAATTTAGAGAGTAACTTTGAGGAAGAACAGTCATTGACATTGTCTCTGGGGCCTATACTTCTTTGGAAGTTGTTATAAAATTCACCTACACAGAATTTTCTCTACAATGAAGTCACTCTTTTAATTTTGGGATATTGTATATATTTATAATTAATGATTGGCTTCTCTTCTATATAAGAATAATAATATACTTTAAGCTTTTTTTTCCAATAATGTTATAGATTTATGCTGATTAACTTACATTTTAGGCCAATCTTTGTATAGGATTTGACTAGTGTTAGGGATATAATTTGTAAATTTGGAACTAAGAAAAGTTTCCTGCTCTCTAAAGTAATGATAGTGACATCCTTAGTAACTACATGTGAGTCAATTAGTCATGAAATCAAAGGAAAAGACTTCAAAAATCCAACTAGCCCAACCTCCTTACTTTTACAGATGAGGAAATGGAGATTCAGGATATTTCAGTGACTTACTCAAGGTCATAAATATAGTAAACGTTAAAGGCTGTATCTAAACCCATGGCTTCTAGCAGAAAATCAAGCAGTCTTTTCACTGCAAGAATAAGTAATATGGGGGGACAGCTAGGTGGTACAGTGGATAAAGCACTGGCCCTGGATTCAGGAAGATCTGAGTTGAAATCCAGCCTCAGACACTTGACATTTCCTAGCTATGTGACCTTGGACAAGTCTCTTAACCCTCATTGCCCCACAAAAAAAAAGAATAAGTAATATGTTAAGGTATTCTTAGAAATATCTAGATATAATCAGAAAAAGTAAAGATCTTCCACAGACATTGTTCTTTTTTCTTACTTTTATTTTCTTTCTCAGCATGAAAGTAAGCATTTTCTCATCTGCTGCTGGTGTTCTAGATTTTTGGAGCTTGGCTGTGGGTCCTCAGTGACTTTGGAATAGCTTGGTTAAAGCCATCTCTAACAACTGCCAAATGTAATTCACAGAGAAGGTAAGCCAGTCTATTTGAAACAACAGAGTCCTGTGGGCACTAAATGGCAGGCAGCAAATGCCAGGCAAGTTAAAGCACCACTACCACTATCTTGACCACTATATCCACTCAGATCCAGTGTAGAGAGATCGGACCCCAAGAGCTGTGGGAAGAACACTATCCTCCAAAACAGTAGAACTGCTTCCAGCATTGCCTCTACAGCAGTCATTGAAGGGAGAGACATCATTGTGCAGAAGGGAACCATCTTCCTTAACAATCAACATCAGTCCTCCAACTACTACCAATAGTCATATGGGCACAAGAGCCATGATAATGGCACCATATCCCCAACATTGTTCTTGACATTAGCCCAGTCCTCACAACCCTCATCTGGAACGGTTGCTTTTGTGGTGAAAGGATCAGGTATTCCCATCAAATGCCAGTCACCTACCATTTATAAACCATACAAGTGAGCTAAATGAAGGAGGAAGGCACAGTGAAGGAGAGAAAGGAGAAAGTGAGGGCTGGACAGGTTGATCTACCATCACCACCTTTCTTTATGCACTGATAGAACCATCCCTGGGCCTTAGACCAAAAGCCTTCAGAATAATAATGCTTCTAACCCAGAATCTACAGCCATCTTCCTGGGAAGCAACCCCTATAGAATACTGGAATATAGCCAGCCAGACCTCCTATAGTCACTATAGTCATGTTTTTGGAACACCTGGAAACAAAAGTTCTTGTCACAAAAATCTCTGACGCAGTCATATTGTGTTATGTGTTTATCTGTGTATGTCTTTCTGAATATATTTTCCCCTTTCAGATTTTAGCTTGTTCAGAGTCTGTCATATATTTCTATTTGTATCCCAGTGCTTAGCACAGTTCTTTATAAAGATTAAGTACTTAATAAATGCCTTCATTATCCATTCATTTTTTAGTTCTTTTAATGTTACCTATAGATATAATATGAATTTTCCCAAATACAGATGCTTACATATTTTTAATTATCACTGTTTATTGGTGGTGGCAAGGTGAGTAGTGGATAAAATTAAAGACATCTTTTTGTGTTTTTTTCTCCTTTCTTTGTAGACTCAGTCCACAGAGCACTGATTAATAGTTAAGCACTAAACACAATGAGTGTTTAAAATACTTGTTCACTAACATACAACAATATTCATAAAATAAAGGAATAAAGGCATAGTCTTATTCTCTTTCCTTTCATCTATATGGTATGAGTATCACATATTTATAGGTATTTTTCCATAATGATATCAATGTTTAAATCTTAATACCCTTCCCCCAGTCAGGATATGTTTGGAACAGGTCAATTCTGAGGGCTACATTTCTAGAAAGGACATTGATTAGTTGAATAGAATATAGATCAATGATTTTTAAACTGTGATCTATAAACTACTTTGATCACCATATTTAATATAATTAGGGTCTTTTGTAGTCCAATATATTTCATTTTATGCATTTAAAAACTATTTTTTTTTTTAGTGAGGCAATTGGGGTTAAGTGACTTGCCGAGGGCCACACAGCTAGTAAGTGTTAAGTGTCTGAGGCCGGATTTGAACTCAGGTACTCCTGACTCTAGGGCCGATGCTCTATCCACTGCACCACCTAGCTGCCCCTAAACTATTCTTAAAAGAAAAGAATGCATAGGGTTCATCAGGCTTCTTGAAAGATCCATGTTAGAATAAGATAAGTTGAGCACTCCTGTGATAGAAGGAAATCAGAATACTGAGATTTACTATACATTGCCCCATATTCAGTTGAGTCTAAAAACTAACTCATCCATTTACTAGCTGTGTGACCTTGGGCAAGCTAACTTCGACTCATTTTCCTCATTTCTAAAATAAGGGCAATAATGCATGTTGCCTGTGTTTCATAGGGCTGTTTTTAGAATCAAATGAAATGTTGCATGAAACATAAGGCAAATTTTAAATATGTACACACATGCATATATGCATATATACACCTGTGTATATATTGCAAATGCATATGCATATTACATATGTTTATATGCATTAAAATACATATTAATATAGTTTTTTCTTTCACAGTTGAAGAACTAAAATATTTAGATGGAAAAATCTTGAATTATGATAAATTCTTGGCTGAGAATGGATCATAATAATCATATTTAATTATTTGAATGGTTATCAGACAGGTCAAAGATTAAACTTGTCCTTGGTCATGTTTGAAATTTGTAAATAGTCCCAAGTTTTACTTGATCAAAAAGTACATTGGGATGCTTCAGAAGCATTGAAGCTTTTTCTTTCAGGAAGTGATAGATCATATGTTGAATTATATCTGAGTTCATATGTGATGAATAATGGTAAATAAAGCTTCATGATCTTTTAGTTTCTAGTAAAAGAAACAAAACACTAACACATATGACTTTGTTGTCATGAAATGCATTCCCATGTATAGTTCATGAATGGAATCTAAAGTTTTTTATAGAAAGTAACACTATATTTTAGTCAAATTTGTGGAAAAAAAGCAAATGAATAAAGTTAATTCAGCAGAGAATAAGAATAAACCCAAAGTTTTCTTCTTACATTTATTCCAGCATAACAACCTTGCTATAATAAGCCTGGTGAGATAAGTGGCAAACTTGAGAGAGAAAAATATACCTATCATCTGGAAGGAAATTGCTAAGCCATGCAAGGTGAATTAATTCTTCCAGTCTATCAGGGTAAAATTTAGGGAATATTTATGGAATTGAGACAAAGTATAAAGAAAGCCAATCTAATGGACCGCTGTAAATAGTTCCTTAGATGCATTATATAAGCAAGGAGGACTAATACCTTTTTTCTGAGTCACTGTGACTGAGTTAATTATTTAGTGGATACAGAACAGAGTCAAGGATGTCCAACTAATTTAAAAACAATGGGAACATCCAGGACTTAAGTTCAATCTTCAAGTTCAGGATGGAAACAGACATAAGAATCTGTGGTAAAACACAGAGCAAACAGAAATTGTACTTGGAAACTGAGATCAAGCTGTTGTGCCAAGTCAGGAGCACAGGAGCATTGAAGATAGATAGATAGATAGATAGATAGATAGATAGATAGATAGATAGATAGATAGATAGATAGATAGATAGATAGATAGATAGATAGATAGATGATAGATAGATATAAAATGGAATGCTAACTCAAGAGCAGAGTAGGGAAATATCTTGTATTAAGTTTACAGGCTGTAATAGAGTAGGAGTTCAGAGACAGATTACCTGAAAAGAAAATAATACTTTTCAGAATTAAATACTTGTTATTTTTTCTTTCTTTACATGAACCCAGTTTACAGGTTAATTCCTTTGTGACTAGACTGCTGGCTCCTTTGATATACTGTTTTTTTGGATACTTCTCAACACAAACCTATGTCCTATGGTATTCAATCCAAACTAATGTATTAGTATTATTTTCAAAATAGGTATATATAAAGCTCTGTGGAAAAGTAAGGATGTCTTTCTCAATTTGACCTTGCATATCCAATATAGATTCACAAATTTCAAGCTAGAAGAGAACTGAAATGTTTTCTAATCCAGTGTTTCCCACCCCTTAGGTCTAGGAATCTTGCCAAGCCATGGAATTATTGCAAGGGATCTGGCAGTCAACTAATAAATGTGTACATTCTGCAAATTAAATAAATGTCTTGTGTATATAAATGTCTTGTATATATAAATCACTAATATTTATAATATATGTATATAATATTATTCTAAGGGATTTCATTTGAAATTGTTGCTCAACACGTAAAATCTTTTTCATCATTTATTTTCTTACACAATGGTGCTGATTATTGCTTAATTTCTTGGAGCTCAGTTGCTTAATATATAAAAAAGAGACAATAATGCCCGTAGTCCTTACTTCAAGGGTGTTGTAAGGATCAAATAAAATATTGTTTGTAAAGTGTTTTGTATAGTATAAACTATACCTTAATGTCAGAGATTATTATTTGTGTTCTTACTAATGGTACCACTTCTATCTTGTTGAGCTCCAAAGTTGAAAGTGTTTTCATGTTGAAAAAGGCTGAAAACTGCTGACCTAGTCAAACCTTACTACTTCTACCCTCTTACAGATTAAAAAAATGCAGACTCAGACAATTTGAGTAACTCTTGTAGGGACACTCAAAAAATATATAACAGAATTTCAATTTGAAAAGAATTCTTATATATCCAAAGCCTCTGCTTTTCCTACTATATCATGCTGCTTGACTTATTTTATACATCTGGACAGCTTGATATTACCATAAAGGCCTTGGGGTTGTGGTGGAAATTAAGTATTTATATAGTACCTTCTACATTCCAGGCACTATATTAAATGCTTTAAAATTATCTTATTTAATCTTTACAAAAAACTTGTGAAGAAGGTGCTGTTATTATGCCCATTTATAGTTGTGGAACCTGAGGCAAACAGAGATTGTGACTTGCTCAGTACTGGAAAGCTAAAAAGTCTCTGAGACCAGATTTAAATTCAGTTGTTACCAACTTTAGGCCCAGCTTTCTAACCATTGCAGAACCTAACTGCCTCTATTTGGTGATAGATTGAGTATGACTAACTTGAATAAACAATTAGAAATTTTCTTCTTATGGGAACCTATGCTCTTCTCTAGGCAGAATAAGAAAAAAATCACCTAATCAACTTTCATGTCTTGTCCCAAATAGTTCCAATCTCAACTTAATCAATATACCACCACTAACTATACATTAATCTATCTCCTAACATTGTACTTCTCATTGTCATTATTGAGCTAAGCTCTACATATTTGTCTTCCCACTCTGTACCACTATACATCTATCATTTTTTTCTTAATACAATGGTAAGAATATAAATAGTAATACTTTGTTTGGTTAAAGAAAATGGATACACTATGGTTCCTTATGCTTACACGTTTAGTTCTTCCCTTGTTGAACAAATAATAAAAACTGCATTGGCTAAACCAAAAAATTGAGATTACTAAGTGAATTCTTCAACAATTCCATATATTATTCCTAGGTATAATTTTCCCAAGAGGTGAGGATTATTCTTTACCTTAATTAAATTTATAATTCCTATAAACAAATATTCACACAGTATCCAAAACTAACAAGCATATGTATCCATATTTGTATCTATATGTGCAAATATAGATTCTGAAAGTCACATACTAGAATTTATGAATTGTTCTTTTAAAAAAATTTATGAAATGATCAATTAAGAAATATGAACATTTTTATAAATAAAAAGGCAAGAAATATAGATCGTTCATGAAACCATAAATCCATTGGTTTTATATGCACTAAAAATAACATGGTAGATAAAACCATCATTACCCAGCTTGTCTGTGCCCTTCTGCCAGGATCTATATATTTTTAAGTGTTTGATTTACCCTACTTTTTCTCTCTTTTTTTTTTTTGCTCTCATTTCTTCATTTCGGGTTTCACCCTATTCCCTATAGTGAGCCTTCCCTTGTTAAATAACAGAGTGTAGAAAAGCAAAACCATTTTATCTTTCAGTGGATCTTTTTAGAAAAATATGCCATGCTCTGCACTTACAGTCCCTCACCTTTCTACCACCAAGTGGAGCACCTGATTTATCAGTCTTCTGTAGTTATAATTATTCCATAGATTTTTCAGAGTTCTTAAGTATTTTGAAGATATTTTCCATTTCAACATTATAGTTATTTGTACATAATTGTACTGATTCTGTTCATTATATTTTCAGTCACTTTATACATTTGCCTCAGTATAGACAAGATAGGGGTCATGAGATAAGCCTCTTTGGATATTATCCTACCCCTCTCATACTGTAAGAAAGAAAAATTGGCCTCTTTATTCCTTATACATGAGTATTCATCCCTTATATTCATGACTCAGCACTGCCCATCCCAGAGACCTGGAATGTACCTACATCCAATTTCCACCATATAGTCTCTTTATTCCTTTAAGATGAGCCTAAAACATTAGTTATTTCCTTCCTTCTCACCTTCCAACTGCTAATGTCCTCTCTACAAAACTACTGTGCACGTACTTTATGCCACTTTGTATTTAATTATACACACAGATACATATATGTGTATATATACATGTGTGTATATACACATGTACTGTATATGCTTACATATGTTCTTGTTGCCTCCCTTCTTACTCTTTTGGGGTAAGATTGTTTCATTGTTTGTATTTGTGCATCCCCAGGATTTGGTTTGATGTATGTCATTTAGTAGGTACAAAATACTTATTTGTTCTTACTTAATTGATTTATATATCTTTTTCCACCACCTTTTCCTCCATGTTTGTATATTGGTTTTGGATGCCACATTGCATGAAATAATACATCCCTCCCTTTTGTCTGTATTTCTTTTCTAGTGTATTCATTTTCCCTCACTTTTCTTTCCTCCACTAGAGACAACAAAACATAATAAAAGCAAACCCAGACCTTGTACTTGTCATATTTGTCCCCTTCTGTGATCTCTGATGTAATAGTGTTGTAAAAAGGACACTTGCTTTTTCATTCCCTATTAGCATGCCAGAAATTCCCTTAGACATATTAAGCCATATTTAGCTTTCTAGGTTTTCTTGACTCCTAGAAGTTCATTTCAAATTTTCTCCTAAGTTCTGAACTTTTTAATCAGGAACTGAAAGTTTTCCATTCCACTAAATGTTTTCCTTTGTTTTTCCTGTTTAGGATTATACTCACTTTTGCAAAGCAAATTCTTGATTGTATGACTTCCTCTTTTTTAAATTTAATATTCTTAGATTTTTCTCTTTAATTACACATGCTTTCAAGCCTTATGTGATAACTGTCTTTTGTTTCCTGGTATTTAAATTCTTCCTTTGAACTTTTTAGAAGTAATTTTAGCCCTTAACCTTCTCCAACCATTGACTTGGAAACCCTCTACTCTTGCTACAATATTTCAGAGTGAAATCACTTTGAGATTTCTTGACTTTTTTCAGAAACTTATCAGTATTTCTATTTTTACTTTGCCTTCTGGTTATAATAGATCAAGGCTGTTTTAAGATTAATTGCATCATGGGGGTCTATTTTGGGGGGCAGTCACAGTTTTTATTGATTCTTAAATTTCTTCTCTTTAATGATTGTTTCTAATACTGGATATATAATGTTTTCTTTTTTCTGATTTCATTCCAATTTTTCTAATTCTTTCACTGAATCACAGAATTTTATTTCTTCTCTTTTCTGGGATTCCCTTATGTGAATAAGATTTTTCACTTTGTGTTTTAAGTCATTTGTTTTTCTCTTGTTTTTCTTTCTTCTTCAAATCTTCTCTCCTCACCTCTTTTCTTCTCTCTCACTAGCTCCCTTTCCCCCCTTTTTATTTAGAATTTTCCACAAGTTACACGCAAAAAAATTAATTTTTTCACATTGATTTTTAAAAACTTTGAGTTCCAAATTTTCTCCCAACCTCCCTCCCCACCTTAAGAAATCAAGCAATTCAATAAAAGTGATATTCGAAACATCTCCATATTGGTCAGATTTTAAAAGAAAACTGACAAATACCTTTAGAAAGAGGAAATGACAAAAATATGCTTCAATATGCATTCAGTTAACATCAGTTCTTTCTCTGTAGAGGGATTGCATTTTTCATAAGTACTTCTAATAGCATCCTAATGTGAGAAAATAATGGGATTTGGCAGATACTCAAAGACTCACCTGGAAATTAATCTAAACTGATTGAATTCAATTGAGAGTGATTTATTTTGTTGATTAGTCAACTTCAAGTTAATTAGATTGTAAACACAACTGCCTGGCCCTTAAAGAGGTATTGTTCTCAGAAGCTAAGGACTGTGAACTCAACTGGAGACCACCTTCAAGTCCTGTGAATCAATGGATTTGGATGATGCTTACCAATCAGCTTGAAGCAGTCTGCAGGACTGCCTCTGCTTCAGACCTAGAAAAAGCTTCCACACTCAGTTTGAGAGTAGTTAATGTTTGAGGCAGGCTCATGGTGGAGGACTTGAGGAAGAACCAGACCAGGCTGGAATTCTAGGCTAGATAGGGCTTTTCTTAACTCCACATGTCATTTTTATTCTAATACCTAGTATGCTTTAACAAATGCTTAATGCCCAAAGACTGGTGCTAAAGCTTCTAATTTAAGGTGACCAAACATTTAAATTTTAAATATCACACTGCTCATCATTTCTTTCACAGTTACTATTGCTAATTGTATTGCCCTCTATTCTATTCCCTCCCCCTTGATATTTAATCTGCTTTCTATTTTCTTTCACTCTATCCCTCCTTAAAAGTATTTTGCTTTTTTTTTGCTTTTTACTGCCCCCTCCTCCAATCTTCTCTCCCTTCCTCCATCTTTCCCCCTTATTCCCTTCCCCTCCCACTTTCCCCCAGGGTAAGATATATTACTATACCCACTTGAGTGTTTACGTTATTCCCTTTTGGAGTCAATTCTAATGAGAATAAAGCTCCCCCACTTCCCCACTCCATCCCCATCTTCCCCTCCAATCTATAAGAATTTTCTTGTTTCTTTTATGTGAGTTACTTTAATCTACTCTACCTCTCTCTTTCCCTCTCTTCCTCTGTATTCCTCTTACCTCTTAACTTTATTTTTAAGATGTCATCATGGGGCAGTTAGGTGACACAGTGGACAAAGCACCAGCCCTGGACCCAGGAGGCCCCAAACCCAAATCCAGCCCCAAACATAAACCACACCATCCTGCCTGCCCCACAAAAATGGGGTAAACAAAAAAAAATAATGCTTTATAGATAGCATCCTTTCAAGTGTAATTCACACCTGTGCCCTCTAAGTACATTCCTTTCAGCTCCCCAAATACTGAAAAAATTCTTATGAATTAGAAGTCTCATCTTCCCATGTAGGAATGTAAACAGTTTAACATCCCTCATGATTTCTTTTCCCTGTTTATCTTTTTATGCTTCTCTAGGGTCTTGTATTTGAAAGTTAAATTTTCTATTCAGTTCAGATATTTTCATCACAAATACCTGAAAGTTCTCTTTTTCATTGAAGACCCATTTTCCCCCTGAAAAAATATAGCCAGTTTTGCTGGGTAGGTGATTCTAGTATGTAATCTCAGTTCCTTTTCCCTCTGTAATATCATACTCCATGCCTTTTGATTCTTTAATGTAACAGCTGCTAGATCTTGGCTTATCCTGACTGTAGTTCCACAGTACTTAAATTGTTTATTTTTAGCTTCTTGCAATATTTTCTCCTTGTCATGGGATCTCTAGAATTTGCCTATTATAGTCCTGGAAGTTTTAATTTTGGGATCTCTTTCAGGAGGTGAATGATGGATTCTTTCAATTTCTATTTTACCTTCTGCTTCTAGAATGTCAGGGCAATTTTCCCTGAAAATTTCTTGGAAGATGATGTCTAAGTTCTTTTTTTGATCATGGCTTTCAGGTACTCTAATGATTTTCAAATTATGTCTCCTTGATCTCTTTTCCAGGTTATATATTTTTAAAGGATATATTTTATATTGACCTCTATGTTATTATTCATTTGGATTTGCTTTATAATGTCTTGATTTCTCATAAAATCATTAGCTTCTATTTGCTGTATCCTAATTCTTAAGCAATGATTTTCTGCAGAGAGATTTTGCATTTCCTTTTCCATTTGGCCAATTTGACTTTTCAAGCTGTTGACTTTTTTTTTTCCATTACACTCCTGGATCACCCTCATTTCTTTCCTTTTTTTCCTCTGCCTCTGTTACTTTTCCCTCTATCTCTCTTACTTTGTCTTCAAAGTTCTTTGTGAGTACTTACATGGTCTGAGACTAATTCATATTTTTCCTTGGAATCTTTGGATGTAGGAGCTTTGACTTTGTTATTATTTTCTTCTGAGGATGTATTTTGATCAACTTTCTCACCAAATAAACTTTCAATGGTCTGCTGCTTTCTCTGCCTGCTCATCTTGCCTGCCTATTTCTTAGCTTTTAACTCCTTCTTACCATGGAGCACTGCTCCCGGGATGTATTTTCCCAAGCTTCAGGGCGTTCCATGTGGTACAATTTAGGGAGAGGCTTGTTTACAGTCCACTTGGGCTGTAAGTTACCATGGGCCTGCTTGCTCTTTAACCTGAAGCAGAAATCTGATTTAAATCTGATTCTATGTGATCCTGTAAGCTTGGTATGCCTATGCCCCTCCCTGAACTGGGCCTCTGCCACTCAAGTCAACTTCTTGTGCAACATATTCTGCCTCTGCTCCCACAGAATCCCCCACTATTTCCCCCTGGGCCACCACTAGACCCCCTCACAAGTCCCTGAGCTGAGATTCAGAAGAAGCTTCTGGGGGGCAGCTAGATGGCTCAGTGGATCGAGCACTGGCCCTGTAGTCAGGAGGACCTGAGTTCAATTCTTGCCTCAGACACTTAACACTTACTAGCTGTGTGACCCTGGGCAAGTCACTTAAACCTAATTGCTTCACCAAAAAACAAAACAAAACAAAACAACAAACAAACAAACAAACAAAACAAAAAAAACAACAGAAGAAGCTTCTGATGGTGAAGAATCTGAATCTCTGGAGCTATGGCCTGCCTGGGGCTGGATCTGTGCACCTCTCTGAGCTCTTCTCTCATGCTGGTATAACAGACACTTCCTGCTGAACTTCTAAGTTGTCTGATTGGAAAATGATCTCATTCTGTTCTTTTGTGGGTTCTACTGCTCTAGGAGTTGACTTATGGAATTTTTTGAAGGTAGGTGGACAGATCTGTTGGGAGATCCAAGAGTCACAGTGTTTCCTCTGCCATTTTAGCTCCATGCCTTCTTCACCCCTTTGAAATTGCATGCTGAGTTATTTTTATATATTTCCTCATTCTGCTTGTATAGTCACTATGGTCAAGATATAGCTTGTTTTTTGTTTTGTTTTAATTTCTCTGAGGTTCTGCTTATGGTTTTTTTTAATGTGTTTATTATTCTCAATTTTGATTATCTTACTTGATTTATTCATATTTTCAACCTCAGTACTTGGTTTAAGATTTTATATTCTAGTTGGTTATTCTAGCACTCTTGGATGAGTTGAATAGAGGCCATATTTGCACCTATTTTATGTTTAGATGTTGATGCCATACTAGGACCTACTTAATACCTCATTCACTGGTTTTTAACAGCACCTGGTAATCTATATAGTCTCTGGAATTAAATAGCATATTTTTGAGAATATTTATAAATTTAGAGTTACTTTAGTCCCCTGTGATAACTTTCTTAATAGGGCCACCATATCAAATCTGGATTTTTTTTACTACTTCAGTTAATTGAACCTATGACCAGATCTGATTACCAGGGTTCATGATAGTTACCTTACTTCCCCATTTACCTGAACTGGTACTGTACTTTACATAGTACCTAGCATGTAATAGGTATTTAATTAATGCTTGTTTAGTGACTGGAAATTCTAGCTTAACCATATCTTTTGGCCTATCATCTTCTGGCCATCTTTTTTTGTATAGTTCTGTATAGTTGTATATATGTAGGCACTTGTTTCTATTTGTTTTCAATTTTTTATTATTAGTATTTCTGGGGTTATTTTCAAATATTTTCTGTAGTATGTGTAGTATAATAAGTGTTACTTTTTTCTGGAGGGCTGCTTTTCTTTATGACCTTTCACAATGGTATCTCAACTGGAAGTTTCATGAAATTTTCTTAAGAAAAACACTGTGGGGCAGCTAGGTGGCGCAGTGGATAGAGCACTGGTCCTGGAGTCAGGAGTACATTAGTTCAAATCCGGTCTCAGACACTTAACACTTACTAGCTGTGTGACCTTGATCAAGTCACTTAACCCCAATTGCCTCACTAAAAAAAAAAAAAAAAGAAAGAAAAACACTGTGGTAGATAATATAACTATCATCAATTTGAATGTGAGAAATCAGAGACTTAGAGAATGAATGACTTCCCAATCTCTCTGTTAATATGTATTGGGATATTTGACCCTGTGCACTCTTCAAAAGACCATTACACATACACACACACATGCACACACACACATTCTCCCATTCATATTGGTACGTTCACATCATACTATTTCTGGCCCTATGCAATCTTGTTCTGACTTTACCATTTACCTGAAATGGTTCTCTATTTCAAGTACCAAATCATCCAGTGGTATTTTTTTCAGTCCTCAGTCTATTTGGCCTTCATATAGCTTTTAATATTATTGTCTATACTCTCTTTCTGAAAATTTTCTCTTAATTTTGTTCACATAACACTGTTCTTTCTTAATTTTCCTCTTACCTTTATGACCATTCCATCCGAGTGTTCTTTCCTGTATGCCAACCCTTTTAAGATAAATTCAAGTATCACCAAAGATTTAAGTCATGGATCTTCTTTTCTTTTAGTACATTCTTTTTCTTGGAGATTGCATCACCTTTTATGGATTCAGTTGCCATCCTTTTTCAAGCTGAATTCTATTCTATATAACAAGTATTAATTTTTTTCCTGAACTTCAGTTCTTCATTAATAATTATTTCCATCTAGAAATCTTATTGATAGTTTTACTTCAACATGACTATAATAATATCCTTTTGTTACCCCAAATATTTTGGTAAATCAGTTTCTTCATCTGTAAAATAAGCTGTTGGGGGAAATGCCATATCCCTCTAGCATCTTTGTAAGAAATGACCAAATAGGGTCTCTAAGATTTGGTTGTGATTCAACAACAATATATTTCTATCTAAATCTACCCTTTCTCCATCTCCCCTTATTTATGTTTTGGTTACCATCATTCTTCCAATCACCCAGGCTTATGACCTTTGAGTTTGTTCCCCTTTTTTCTCTCACCAGGCTTCCTCTTTAGTTTACAAAATCTATTCACCCTGGGCAAGTCACTTAACCCTCATTGCCCCATAAACAAACAAACAAACAAACAAACAAACAAATAAAACAAAACAACAACAACAACAAAAACAGTTCCCAAACCTTCTTCCCAGCTTTGTTATACATTTCTAATTCTTCCTTATTCTCTTATCCAAACTGGTTTTCTCTCTGTTCTTCATATGTGGCACTCACTCTATCTCTCATCTCTTCACACTGGCCCCCCAAGGTGCTGATGATGCATTCTTTCTTCAACTTCACTTCATTGAATCTCTCACTTGTTTTAAGACACAGCCCCAAAAACATCTACATTAAGCTTTTCAGATCTAATACCCCCCACAATTGTATACCACCCCCCTTTATAATTACGTGGTATTTTTTTTCTCTTTGTATTTTATCTGCATATACATATTTAACACACTTTACCTTAGCCCTCACTGCCTGGATTTTACTAATCCCAAGTGTTCTCCAGTATACATTAAGGAAATCTTAAGTGTCTAGGCTCTGTGCAAAAGTCTCCAACCCCCATCTATGGTGTTTCCTAAGGTTGGGGTATATGGTCCATCAGACATCAGTTCCATTTAGCCTCTGATTCACATTAGCTTTTATATAAGAATATTTACTTTTAGAGATGTAGTCACAAATATATAAATATAATATATATATATATATATATATATATATATATATATATATATATATATATATATATATATATATATAATAAACTTATTCCACCAAAACATCAGAGGCAAAATCCCTCTGCCCTTTTGCACTACCTCAGTCTCTGGGTATGGAAACAGGAAAAATATCTAAGTTCTTCTAGAGTTCAATTCCCAGGCAACTTGGATTCTTGGGACTTCCATGATTGATTGGATGACTACACCATCCCTTCTGGAATCTCCACTCCGAGGTTGCCATGGCTCCTCCTGGACCTTGTGGGGATCACTGTTGGCAACTGAACATAGGAAGGAAAATTATAGAAAAGGGAAAAAAAGTGCCTGCAATCTCTCAGAAACAGGTTAAAAAGGGAGAATAGGGAAAGGAAGTCCTTCCTGTACCTGTTCCAAAGACATATCAAGTGTGTTTTCATTTTAGGTGAATTGGGCTTGTACAGACAAGAACAGGTTATACACAGGCATACTTATTTTCTCCATCATTTGAATGCAAGCTCTTTGTAAATATGAATTGTTTAATACTTAGGATTTCTATACTAGCTATTAGCATAGTTACTGGAACATAAAAGGTTCTTAAAATGTTAATTTATTAATTGGAATTTTCCTTAATGCTTCCTTCAACCCTACTGACTCATACCATTAATTGCCAAGTTTGTTTGTTCTCTCTGATCCATCCTATTCTTTCCATATAGATGACTTTATCAACTCCTACTTGGGGTTTTGAAGAAGATGCTTGTTGGTCTCCCTAACTGTTTTATTTCCCATTTCCAATACATTTTTCAAAAAGTTGCCCTTTCATATTCTCAAATCCAATCTGACCATGTTATTCACCTACTAAATATTTTCGGTGGTTCTCTTTTTCTTCCATAGTAAAATACAAAATCCTCAATCTGACATTTGAAGCCTTCCATAATATATATCTGATCAATATTTGCAAGTGCATCCAGTTCCTTCATACTCTTTGTTCTAGTTAAACTCACTGACTGAATGTTCCCTCTATGATATTGCATCTTCTCTTTCCATGCAATTCCAATTTTTAGAATCTTTAGCATCTTTCAAAGAGCAAATCTGTTGGTAGTATTCTCACCTTCTTAAAACTGCTATGTGTAATTCTCTCTCTCTCTCTCTCTCTCTCTCTCTATATATATATATATATATATATATAAATTTTATATACTTATATTTATATATTGTCATTTTTTGTTCTGGATTATAGCTTCAGAGCTAGGAGAGACCTTAGATTTAATCTGTTCCAAATCCTTCACTCTACAAATGAGAACTCTAAGACAGAGATACTGTATGATATACTCAGAGTCACATAGCAAGAAGAGACTGAAGTAGAATAGAAATCAAGATCCTTTGACTACTCCTAACATTTTACTCACTGCATCTTGCTAACTATCTTCCCTGTATAACATAAGCTCTTTGAATGTAGGGATAGGTCTTTGTCTCTTTTCCCAAAGCCTAACTCTATAAAAACTCAATGTTCAATATACATTGCGTAAAATTAATTGGAATCTAGGTTTAGCAATAATAAATTAATATCATTTTTAAATCCAACACATTTATTTTATATATCATCTTTTTAAATATGTATTTTCTTATTATAAGTGATACTTTGACCGTGTCTAAGCACTTAATTATGTAGCTTACAAAAATAGTAACAATGTTGATTTTTCCAAATACAGTGTATTAAAAGAATGCAGAAGGCTTACAAATCATATTTCCAGCAATACCAGTTGTTCTGACAGCCTGACAGTAAGAAAATAAACAGAAAAAAATCAAACTCCTTCAGTACCAAACATTATAATAATTGGTGTTCATAATGATGACCTTCAGCTATCAAAAAATATCAAATTATGTTAAATATATTTCCATGAAAGAATCAAGCAAGTGGTTAATTTATTTTAGAAAGATTTTTGTCAAAATGTTTACAACGATAATGGCTGAGTACTTTTACGGGTAATCTTTATCTATCAGGGAAGTTCACTTAACACAACACAGTTACGTTTCAAATGATGTTAGATACATGGAATAAATGCTTGTTAATTGAAAAATTGATTGATGGAATGTCATGTAGTTACTTCCCATTTATCTAAACTGGATGCTTGGAGATAGACAGAATATTTTGTTGAATAGACACCTAGCCTCAAGTCCAGGAAGATATGACTTGTGTGACCTTGGACAAGCTAAGTTATTAATGCAACCTTCTTAGCAGTTTATAAATTTAGAGAGTTTCCTAGGGCACTGAGAGGTTGAGAGAGTTTCTTTTTTGGCGTTCTCTAAGCTAGTGAAATCATAGGTCCAGTCCTTATCTCTATGTTTCAAAAATAAGCATTTTGAATTCAGAGATCTTAAGTCTGGTGTTGTGTTAGTATGCAGCAAAGAAGAACATTGTGTTTGCTCTGTGAATCTATTTTGCATAGCATTCAAGGGGCTTTTTGATGGGGCCCTATCTCCTTTGATTATGATAGATTGTATCCTGGAACATTGTTTTGTCTTCTCACAATCTGCCATTAATGATGTAAGATCCAAAGTAAACAAATCTCTTTTATAAGTAATTAAAGGTCAGTATTTATAGGGTTTTGAAAGATGTGTTGGTTTCTGAGTTTATCAAATGGCTTCATCAAAGCACAGCACTGAAATTCAGTTAGTTACACTATTGAAGATGGGAACTGTCTCTACAACAAATTGTAATGTCAATGCTATCTGTATCTTCCAAGGATCTTTAACAAACTTTAAGAGATTTTGCTTCTATGTTCTACATCAACACATCTGAGAAAATAGGTTTCATAATTCAATACTATACTATAATCCATGTTTTTTACCTAAAATTTACTGCTATTTTTAAATTTATGTCATTGTATAGTCATTGCTTAGAATAGTACATGGCACTTTGTAAGCACTTAATAAAGGTTTGTTGCTTGATTAATTGGGGCATCTTTCTCTTGACAAACACTTCAGCATTTCAAAAGACCAGTGTTTTCATCAGAGGATATACCTCTTCACTAATGTAGATTCAAAGACATACATCCCTAAGAAATTTTGGATTTTGGTGACCCCTGTAATTTTATTGGTATAGTTTACTCTGTGAGGAAATTCCTTCATCCAATGCAGTTCGGCATTTATTCTACATCTTGGAGTCCTTGAATTGCTTGTAATAACAAAAGTTTAAGAGACTTGATAAGTGTAACAAATACAATAAATATCTAAATAGATTTGAACCCAAGTATTTTAGACTCTGAGGCCACATTTATATCCATTATGTTATGCTGCCAACCTTTAGTTGTTGTTTTTTTTCTCCATTTGTCATTGTAGCTCATAAAATAATCCTTGCTATTTGATGACCAAGTTATCAATATCAATCTTTCTGGACATAACTAGAATAATCTTTGTACACATTATCCATCACCCATACAGTAACAAAGCTATCCCAGCTTTACAGAATCTGTTGGAACTTGTGCCATGCTAGCATATCATTTGAAATGTCACAGTTACTTGAATATTGATAATGATTTTGATAAGGATTATAAATTGGAATTCCAAATTAACTTTTGTAATGGACTTATTTGGCATTCTGGAAAAGTCTATGGAACCCTTCTCATTATTACATCTTTAAATTATTATTTAAAAATATTAAATTACAGTTAGAAATTAGTGAAAATTGTCTATGTGTGTATATAACATATAAATACACATATATATTCCAGTACAATTTCACAGGCCCCCTGAAAACTGTCCCCAGACCCATTTTTGGGGAGTCTATGGAATCCAAATTAAGAAATCTTCTCTGAACAGTTTTGAGCAAACAGATCTAAGTGTTGATTCATAGAAAATTTATAATCCCATGCATCGTGAATGCAAATTTTGTGATTCCCTCATCTGTCCCTTTTATTTAAATTATTTCATGCCACGCAATTATGCTCCAGCCTACACCTCTGAACACACACTCCTACTCTGGGCTAATGAGACCCTAGTTTTCTGATTGATGAGAGTCTATCAAAACTAATTGAATCATGAGCCACCATTCTGCTTTGATTCTCTCATCATGATCATGTCTTACCCTATGTTCAACTCACTCCCCAGCAACACCAGCTCTAGAAACAGTAAACAAATGCTAACTATCATTTCTGAATATCACATACCAAAAAATTTTCCTATGATGCTACTCAGCATCCCTGTGGAATTCCTGAATAAGGCACCTCTCCCTATCCTTTACTGCCTGATTGAAATGCATGATCCTTAAGGGCATTAAATCTTTTTGTAGTTGTTATTATTGTTATTGCTTGTGTTTTTATCACCAGAGTTTAACAGAAGTCTTATAAAAGAGTAAACAGTGAATAATTGTTATTAACTATTAATTAATTAGTTGGTTAATTAATTATTTAATTGATCCATTCATTCTTTTCTGGCTTATTGATTGTCTTCATCTTGATGTGTATTGTGATAATACCATTTATTTATTTGCATTTTTGGTCATGAGGTTAAATTTCATCAAAGTAGCGAATTTCTTTCATGGAAAGCCATTCAACTAATACAGATAACCTCCAAAGCTATGTCATGGAGAACATAGCCTTGGAATTGATTTTTGAAAGAAACCAGGAATTTTAAGAGGAAGAGGTGATAAAGATATGCATCCCATGCATAGGAGTAATTTATAAAAGTCAACAATTCAAATCAACAAGGAATTCTTGGGGATCTACTCTGTCCAACACTCTGTATTAAGACCTAGGGATACCAAAAAAGTAAGAAAAAAAAATAAATAATTCCCTGCTATCAATAAGTTTATAGTCTAATGGGAAATAAAAATATGTAAATGACTATGTACAAATTATAGTACACAGCATAAATCTGAAAAAATCTTCGAGGGAAGGAACTACCCCATTAAGGAAAATTGGGATGGGAAAAAGGAATTGTAGATATGACATAAAGGAAGCAAGGGAAACAGAGATAGTGATGAGGAAGAAAATCTAGGGAGAGGATCAGCAAGTAAAAATGTCCACAGTTGTGAAATGAAGTGCTTTATGTGAGAAATAGCAAGGGTGCAACAGGGTGTGGAAGGGAATAAGGTGTTAGAAAATTGGGAAGTTAGGGAGTGGAAAGATTATGAAGTGCTTTAAAGTCCAAACAGAATATTTTTTATTTGATTCTGGAAGTAATATGAAATCATTGTGGTATGTTAAGTGTGTAGAAGTGGAGGGTGGAAGGCGAGTGAAATGATTAGACCTGCACTTTAAGAAAATCAATTTGATAACTGAGTGGAGGATGGACTAGAATAGGCAAAACTAAGACAGGCAGATTAATTAGCAGGCTATAGTCATAGTTCAGGTAGGAAGCAATGAGGGACAGTACCAGTACAGCACCATTAGGAGAAAAGAGGGTGTATATGAGAGATGTGCTAAAGCAAGAATAAAAATATAAGCAACAGCTTAGATATGGACATCTAAGATACATAAATAATGGATTAGTTATGCAAGAGAAAGTGGGGAGTTGATGATAACACCTACATTGTGAGGCTGGTGAAAGTGACTGTGGTATCACCCTTGAAAGTATAAGAGACAATTTTGGGGGGGAAACGATAATGAGTTCAGCTTTTGAAATATTGATTTTAAGATGTCTGCAGGACATTCATTACAATAGAAAGTAAAAGATGTAAACCTGGAGGTCAGGAGAGAGGTTAAGGCTAGATAGAAAGATCTCAGAATCTAATAGAGATTATACACACACAGAAGCACACACATCCACACATATATGTATACATATATCTGCGTATATATTAGTATGTATGTATGCAGGTAAGAATTGAGACACAAGATTGCCTAATTTGTTGTCACAAACATATCAGTCTTGAAGGATCACATAGTACATATTGAATAAATGCTAATTTATTATTTAATCAATTCATTCTGACTGTAAGCCTGGACCTTTTATCCACTTTAATTTGTTACTTTTCAGTACCATATTACAGACAATAAAACTAAAGCCCAGGAAGGTTGGTTGAATTTTGTAAAATCTTGTATCCCATAAGTAGGGGAGCCCAAACTCAAAGAAGTTGTCCAAGGCCCTTGTCCCACACAATGCCTCTTGTGAGTTACAATAGTTCATCCTAAATATATGAGTTATAATTTTGTTTCACGAATGGTTAAAATCAATGTGATTTCATAAAGGAGGAAAGATCACCTAAGCATTTTCTTTCTGTTTCCCTCAGAAGAGTTTTTGTCCACCTTCATCTTGATCTAATTACAGACAGACAAAGCAATATAATGCATAGTAAGATTGCTTTGTTGTGATGGTTATGCTATTTTAATCCTCAGTCACAAATGTTGTGGGATAAAAATGAATTTAGGAAGGCAATTTAGGGAAAAAAAATCATGTGCTGTAACTCCTTGATAAAAATGAATATTTCTGAGACTCAAAAAAACAAACAACAACAACAACAAAACCTCTGATGCTTTTTTACTGCTTTCTTACTCATTTAGCATTTTATTTATTACCTTGTCAGTCATATGTATTTGTCATACTAATTTCTTACCCTGTCTTATAATTTTGTTATATTCAGTTTGCTTTCCTTACTTTTTCTTACCGAATTTTTCTTCCCTAATTCTTCATCTTCTTCTTCCTTTTCCCTATCTTCCTTTTACACCCACCCCCCCAATCTGCCAGACTTCAGTCATTTCAGCCCCATCTGACTCTTTGAAACCCCATTTGGGGTTTTCTTGGAAAAGATGCTGGAGTGGTTTATTCTTTCCTTCTCCAACTCATTTAACTAATAAGGTACTGAGGCAAACAGGGTTTAGTGACATGTACAGGGTCACATGACTAGGAAATGTCTGAAGCTAAATTTGTACTCAGGAAGATAAGTTTTTCTGACTTCAGACCTAACACTCTATCCACTGTGCCACCTAGTGCCTAACAACAACAATACCAGCAGCAGCAATAACAGCAACTTCCAGAGAGTACTGTGTTGGTAAATGTTTAACAAATGGCTCTCTGAAAATAGAAGACACACTTTTAAGTTTGATCTGAATTAGTGACATTTTCTCCATCAATTTTTAAGTCTAGACAACCAACAGAAACATAAATTGAACCCCACTTTGTAGTCATCATCTATTGCTAAAATATAAATACCCTAAAAATTAACCAATCAGCTCTCTAGGGTCATATAAACTGGATCCAACAAGACCTTTTCCTCTACAATTTTTCAGGTTGAATATTTCTCCTCTTCTCCTTTGTTGTTTTCTTTCTTGCCCTTCTCCAACTTCTTTTCTTTTGGTGTTTTCTGTACTAATTTATCTCTACCTTTATCTCAAGTCCTCTGGACCAGCCATTTAACTATGGAACACATTTTGCAAAATGTAATCCACTGTCAATCAATAAGCATTTATTAAGTGTTTCTTATGTGCAAGCACTCTGATAAGGGAAAAGTAACAGACAGAGAGAGGGAGAGGGAGAAAGAGATGGAGAAAAACATGGCCACTACTTTCAAGGAGTTAATTATCTTCTACACTTTTAATAGTGTTAGTGCAATAGGTAAACGTAGTGATTATTTCATGTAACTATTTTCATTTTACAAATAAGAAAGTGTTGATCCAGTAAAGGGAAGTAAGTATATAGGATAATTTAATTTTGTTGAAATTAAATTAAATTTTAGTCTTAAAGTTAAATACAAAGATTAATAAGACTCTATCCTCACCTATGAAGAGTATGAAGTATGACTAATATCAAGAGTTTAGCATCTTGTCATATATTAAAGGAAAGACACAGATTAGATGACCTTTAATGTCCTTTTCAATTCTGACATTAATTAAACATATATGATGGGCATTGGCATCATCATCAGTAGTGGGAAAAATAGATCAAAATTACATAGTTTCTGTCAAAATTCATAAGGACGGTAAGCCACATATGCATATAATTCCATGCAATGTGAGGTGGATCTTGAAGAATAAGTAGGCTTTCGACAGATAGAGCTGGGGGCCAGGGGAAGTTGGATATTTTAGACATTTGTACTTTTTGGAGTTATATTACTATCCATTGTATTTCTTTTGTTGTTATAAATGAATTTATTTTATGCAAAAGTAAATGTACTTTTGTAACATATTTATACCTTTTATTTTCCTGAAAGGTCTATTTTGTCCCTGTAGCATTTGCCTAAGTTTTTCTGGGTTTAAGTTAATCTTGCCTGTGGGCCTATGTCTTTCTTCTACATTCTGGAATTTAACATTTCAAGTACTCTACTGCTTTTTAGTGGTTACTGCTAAATTATGTGTTATCCTGAGTGGCTCCTCAGTACTTGAATTTTTTTTCTTCTTGCTGTTTGTTCAAATTATTATTTTTTTTAATTGGAAGCTATGATTTTTGGCTATGATATTACTGGGAATTTTTCATTTCGGGGTTTCTTTCAGGTGAATGGTGGATTCCTACAATTTCCAACTTATGTACTCTGATTCTGAGATTTGGGCAGGTATTTTTGTTTGTTTTAATGTCTTGAAATAAAATGTCTAGGCTCTATTTATGGCATTTAGAAAATCCCACAATTCTTAATTTGTTTTTCTCCTCTGTTTTTAGGTTACTTTTAAAATGTAAGGTAGATTACATTTTCATTTCTTTTTCTTCAACTGCCCTCATTCCATTAATTTTAAAAAAAAACCTTTTTTTGGCTTCATCTCTTCCAGGATTTCTAGTTGAGTTTAAACCCAAGCTATATTTTTCTCTAACATCTTCATGTACATCAGGTACATCTTTGCTACCTCAGAAAGTATTGATGAAAAAAAAAAACTTACATAGAGACTTTGAGATGCAAACAAAGGAGTGAAGAGAAACATTAAAAGGTAAGTAGGAGTTAAGTTAAACTTGGGAAGACTTTTTTTTTTTTTTGCGGGGCAATGGGGGTTAAGTGACTTGCCCAGGGTCACACAGCTAGTAAGTGTCAAGTGTCTGAGGCCGGATTTGAACTCAGGTACTCCTGAGTCCAGGGCCGGTGCTTTACCACTATGCCACCTAGCTGCCCCTGGGAAGACTTTTATAAACTGATGCAGAGTGACGTGAGCAAGTCCAGGGAAACCAAACATGTGTACATATATATTTTTATTGATTATTATATTATGTATTTGTATATTTTATACATTGTTATATATTTATACATATATCTATGATAACAATAAAATAATGACAAAGTACTTTGAAATATGTAAATATTCTATTAAATTTGTTGACTAACCATTATTCCAGAGGACCCATAATGGATTATGCCTACCAACAGATAGGGAATATACTCAGGGTGTAGATTTATACATATATATTTTTTGGACATTACCAATGGGAGAAGTGTAACAGAACTAGTGAAGGCAAAATACCTCTATTTTCAATAAAAGGGAGAGAGTTTCTTCAAAGCATTCAGCATGGGAGCATAATTTTTACTCTTGATGATATTCTGGACCACATTGTTGAATGAATTTTGAACAGTTAGCAAGAAAAGTTTTCATCATTAAATAACAGAATAGTTTCTTCAAGAACAGGACATGCCAAATGTAGCTGATTTTCTTTTTTAATAACATAATCAAGCCAGCAGATCAGGTTACTGCTGTCTACTTAAATAAGGCAAAGCATTTGATAAAATATGTCATGCTATTCCTGTGGAATAGACAGAAATTTATTATGTAGGTGATAATTTGGAAGAACCTAAATGACTCTATACAAACAAAAGTTATAAATGGAGAAGTTCCATCTTGAAGAGAGGTTGCTAGTGAAAACAGGGATATGTTCTTGGCAATACCATATTAAATATTTTTATCAATAACTTGAATATAACATAATATAAGTATATAACATACTTATCTAATCTGAAGATGATCTGAACCTGGAAAGAAGAAAGAAAACATTGAGTCATAAATAGAATTAAGATTTTAAAAAGGAAGAGAATGATATTGTTTTAATTAGATTAAATTCAACTGAAATAAAAATAAAGATAATTTAACTTCTCTCAGTCTCATTTGCTTCATCTATGAAATGGCGTGATTGGGTTATACTACTTTTAAAATCTTTTTGAGGGCTAAATTATGATTATAAATTTCAGCAGAACAAATGAGAAGAGTCCTGACTGGATTACAATCCATATGAATAAGAGGTGGGTTTTTAATGAAAATAAAATTCAGTGTAAGCCAACTCATTTAAACAAGCATTTTCTAAACACTTCTATATGAAAGGTATTATATTATTTGCTAGAAATAAAAAATAAAAAATAAATAAAAACCACACTTGACTTCAAGGATTTTACATTCTTCTGTTCAACTGTCACCATGTTAACAGTGTCATATAGGAGGGGGAAAAGTTGTCTTACATTGCATTGAGAAGCATATTTTCTAAAATAAGCAACACAAGTATTGATATTGATCAAAACATATTTGCAATAAGCAGTTTCATTTCTGTGCACTTCATTTTAGGAAGAATGTTGACAGCTGGTTCATCTCCAGAGAGTCTCAATCATGAGGGATCAAAAAGTGAAGGATATATCAGGTCTAAATTACCCTGCTCAATAAACTCCAGGGGTTCACTTTTGCCTCTTGGACAAAATATAAACCCTTCTGTATAGCTTTTAAAGCCTTTCATTACCTTATCCAGAATATGCTCATACTCTTAATGCATATTTCATCTCCTCCCACATTCTGAGATCTAATGAAATGGCCTTCTTTATGTTCCTCATGCATCTCCTTTTCCTCATGCATTTCTTTTCCTGTTTGTACTCTGTACCTAGAGTGTAGTCCCTCCTCCTCATTTCTGTCCTATTTCATGAATTCCTTTTCCTTCAAGACATAGCTCATGGGGAGTAACATACATACCCAATTGGGAGGAGTAATCTATTTAACCCTACAGGAAAGAAAAGAGAGAAAAGGATAGGGAGGGAAGGATGAAAGAAGGGAGGGCAGAGTGGGGGAGGGGACAGTTGGAAGCAAAACACTGTTGAGGAATAGGGTAAAAGAAGATAGAAAATAGAGTAAATATCATGAGAAGGGAATAGGATGGAGGGAAATAGTTATGATGATTTACTATAATGACAAGACATATGGTATCTACTTTTCTGGGCTACTGTAAAGAAAAGTCTTTGTCAAGTTTAAGGTACTATATAATAGTTATGATGAACAAGATGCTATCAGAAAAACCTGGAAAGACCTACATGAACTGAAGCAGAGTGAAATGTACTGTGTACAAAATAACAGCAATAATGTAGGATGAACTGCAGGGAAGCACATGGTTATTTTCAGCAATGCAGTGATCCAATATAACTCTGAAGGACTTATGAAAATTGCAATCCATCTACAGAGAAAGAACTGATAGTATCTGAAAACAGATTGAGGAATATTTTTTTGGAAAGTTCCTTAATATGAAGTTTTGTTTTCATCTGTTTTCTCTCACAACCTAGCTAATGTGGAAATGTTTTCCATGACGATCCATGTATAAATTATAGTGAATTGCTTGAGTTTGGGGGGGTGGAAGATGGATAGGAAGGGAGGAAGAGAAGTTGGAACACAAAGTTTTAAAAAAAAGACATAGCTCATGCAGGAGGGGAAGCAGAGCCAAGATGGTAGAGGAGTTCTCCCCCAAACCCCTTAAAATACCTTTAAATAATGTTATAAGACATTTCCTGGAGCAACAGAACCAACAAAAGGATGGGGTGAAACTATTTTTCAGCCAAAGACAACTCAGAAGGTCAGCAGGAAAAGTCTGTTGTACCAGGGTGAGAGTGGAGTGCAGCCTAGCACAGGCCACCCAAACTCTGATCCAAACCCAGTGCAGATTCAACCCCAGTACAGAACCATCCACAGCCTCAGGAGCCTCTGAATCAGCAGTGGAAATCAGCCCATAGAAAGTAAGGGGGTAGAAATGGCCAGAAGGAAATTAGAGGGGTTTCTTTGCTAATACTGAAGCAGGACTCTGTTGTTTTCCCCATACTCAGATCCAGGTCACAAGTTTGGGTGGTGGGTCCAAGATGGGGAGAAACATAAACACACAGGAGCTTGCAGCCATAGTGGAGTAGACTTCATAATTCCAGGGCAGAAAAGCAGGCCTGTGGTTGCTTGTATACCAGAACACAGGCCAGGAGAATAGTAAATATACCTATCCTTAAATCATAACACCTTGGAAGAACTAAAAACTTATAAATTCCTAGAAGTATCTTCATAAACAGCTGCACAAACTCCCTGAAGCTTGGGACAGTACAGCCTCCATGCTTGAAGCAGTGCCCCACTTTAACAAAGAGTTTAAAGTCAAGAAATAGGTTACAAAAATGAGCAAACAGAAAAATATTCTGACCCTAAAAAATTTCTATGGTGACAAAGAAGATCAAAATACACATTCAGAAGAAGATAACAATGGCAAAGCACCTATATCCAAACCTTCCAAGAAAAATATGAATTGTTCTCAGGGCATAGAAATGCTCAAAAAGGACTTTTTGAAAATAAAGTTATAAAGATAGAGGAAAAACTGGAAAGATAAATGATTGATGCAAGAAAATCATGAAAGAAAAGTCAATAGTTTTGTAAAGGAGACAAAATACTAAAGAAAATAACACCTCAAAAAAGAGAGTGAATGGGAGAATGTGGCTACCCAGCAAAACTGAGTATAATACTTGAGGATGGAGAATTGGAATTCAATGAAAGTGAGGAATTTCAGCCATTCTTGATGAAAAGATCTGAGTTGAATAGAAAGTTTTACTTTCATATATATGACCCTAGAGAAGCATAATAAGGTAAACAGGAGAAAGAAATCACAAATGATATTAAAAGGTTTAACTTTTTACATTCCTACATAGGAAGATGATAGTTATAACATAGAAGAACTTTCTCATTGTTAGGACAGCTGAATGGAGTATATTTAGAGGGCATAGGGGTGAGTTGAACTGGAAGGAATGATATCTTTAAAAAAAATAAAATTAAGTGGTGAGAGGAATGCACTTAGATAAAGGGAAAGTGAGAGATAGAATAGGGCAAAGTATCTCACATAAACAAGAAAAAGCCTATGGAATGGAGGGGGAAATGTATGAGGTGCTGAGTAGTGAGTGAACCTTATTCTCATCAGAATTGACTCAGAGAGGGAATAATATACACATTAAATTGGATAATCTATTTTACCCTGCAGGAAAGTTGGAGGGGAAGGGGAAAAGGGGTGGGGTGACAGAAAGAAGGACAGATTGGGGGAGAGGCAAGTCAGAAGGGACAGGGTGACAGAAGATAGAAAATAAAGTAAATGTTATGGGGAGGGAATAGGATTGAGGGAAATAAAGTTATCAATAGTAACTGAAAAAATTTGAAGCAAGTTTGTCTGAAAGACTTCATTTCTCAAACATATTGAGAACTGTGTCACGTTTATTAAAATAAGTCATTACCAAATTGATAGATGATGAAATCAAAGTTACCTATAGCCATATGAAAAAAAATGCTCTAACTCACTATTTATTGGAAAAATGAGGGTCAAAACAGTTCTTAGGTACTACCTCATACCCACTCGATTGGATAATAGGACAGAAGAGGAAAATGACAAATGGTGTAGTAGATATAGGGAAAATGAGACATTAATGCACTCTTGGTGAAATTGTAAACTGATTCAAACACTCCATAGAGCAAATTGGCACCATGGCCAAAGGGATATAAAACCATGTATACTATTTGACCTAGTAATAAATAGTTCTATTAGGTTGCTATCCAAAAAGATCTAAAAAATGAAAAAGTTCAATTTGAAATTGAGGAGATGCCCATCAATTAGAGAATGGCTGAACAAATTGTGGGATGAGATTATTATGGAACATTACTGTGTTATAAGAAATGATGAGCAGGGATGCTATCAAAAAAACCTAGAAGATGTTATCAGAAAAAAACTAGATAGACTTACATGATTGATGCAAAGTAAAATGTACTGTATACAAAGTAAGAGCAATATTGTAAGATGATGAGCTATCAATGACTTGGCTATTTTCAGTAATACAAGATCCAAGACAACTATGAAGGACTTATGAAAAAAGAAATTTGTCCATAGAAAAGAACTGATGGTGTCTGAATAAAGATTAGAACAGATTTTTTTTAGTTCCTTTTTCTTTTTTGCTTTATTTTGTGGGCCAAAGAGGGTTAAGTGACTTGCCTAGGGTCATATAGCTAGTAATTGTCGAGTGTCTGAGATCAAATTTGAACTCACGTTCTTCTGAATCATGTCTGGTGCTTTTTCCACTTTACCACCTACCTGCCCCTCTTAATTCCTTTTTATTAAGTTTATTTTTTGTCTATTTTCTTTCACAACCTGACTAATATTGAAATTTTTTGCATGTCTACATATGTATAACTTATATTGAATTGCTTGCATTCTTTTTTTTTTTTTTTTTTAGTGAGGCAATTGGGGTTAAGTGACTTGCCCAGTGTCACACAGCTAGTAAGTGTTAAGTGTTTGAGGCCGGATTTAAACTCAGGTACTCCTGACTCCAGGGCTGGTGCTCTATCCATTGCACCACCTAGGTGCCCCCAAATTGCTTACATTCTTAAGGGGATGTGCATAGGAATGGAGGAGAAAAATTTCTAATACAAACTTTTAAAATCGATGTTAAAATTGTTTTTACATGTAATTTTGGGTAAAAAAGAATTTTAAATAAATGGGGGATAAAAGGCATAGCTCATGTATTTTCTGTATCATGGAGAATTTCATTAACTCCTCAAATGCTTGTGCCCTTGTTCCTAAAGTACCTTGTGTTTTGCTATATTCTATTTACTCATTCATTCATGTATTTGTTACCACTTACCTCCTTTATTTTTATATTGTATGTGGACCTAGTTCCAGGACCATTTTTTTAGGGCAATGAGTGTTAAGCCCAGGGTCACACAGCTAGTAAGTATCTGAGGCCGGATTTGAACTCACATCTTCCTGAATCCAGGGCTGGTGTTTTATCCACCTCGCCATCTAGCTGCCCCATCCAGGTCCATTTTCTAGATATCTATTTGTAGTGCCACATTAGATCCTTGTAAGGTAGCTGAAAATAATTGTCATGTTTTGGGTAGGGATAAACTTGAAAGAGTAAGAAGTAATTTTCTAGTATTGTAGATCATAAGTCCCACATGTATGCTTCCTGATTTCATTGCCAGCTAATATCTCCCCAATATCAATTAACCAATTAACAGCAGTTAAAATTTCCAGAAGATTATGTACTGAGAAAGCATATCAATGATAGAATTTATACAAGGATATAATTATAAAACTCTATAAAGCCTGGGGTATACTCTCCCATGATACATAGAGAGTTCAGAAGAAAATGAGCTCAAAGTTATATTACAAATTTGACTAATGGATAATTCACATCTCCTGTTTGGATGAAAATCTCTTTTTTTCTTTTGCTTTTTTTTCCTGAAGGTATCATGATGTTCTCTTTAGTCATAACTCTCTTTTTTTGGATATAAAAAGTGGTCCTTTTATAAAGAGTGTTGAAGCTGTCTTTCCTCATTGTGTCTAGTTTATCATTGAATGACTACTATTCTTCATAAATTACTACCATTTACAATGGGAAGTCCAAAGCATTTGACCCCTTGAAGGTCATAATGTTTTCTTCTAGTCAAGAGGGATAGAGATGAGATAGAATCTATCTCTGCTAGTCCATGATTGTCTTTCAGTGGGTTGGAATGCTATCGGAAAACAGATTCCAAACTGGATTACTATTTCCACCCACTCACAAACTATTACTAATTTTTGTTACCCAATCCCAATACACTTCTAATATCTTACTTGATTTAATTGATGTTGATCTAACTTGATTGACCACTTTTTGAAACTAGTTTATGACTTGTGTTTATTAATTGATTCAATAGAAAAGTCTCAAAATTATCCAAAACAATTTTGATTGATTCTATAATTCATTCAAAAAGGTAGTCTCATGCAATGAATGTATTAGGGTATAAACAGTTTTTTAGTTTCATTAATTAGTTTTGGGAGTGATTCGGTGCTTCAGTAGAGAAGTCAAGACTGTGTTTGTTTAGAGTTTGGTTACTCATTCTTTTATTGACATACTAACATATTTGCCTTTTGTCTTCTTCTTAGAATTAAAAGAGTAAGAATCATATCATTATGTAATTTTATCCCCAGTGCCTCAAATACGGCTAGACCTAATTGTCAATTAAATGAATTGAGAATATTTTCCTCCTAACCACTCCCAAAACAAACAAACAAACAAATAAGTAAAAAAATCAAGAAATAGGCTCATATCTTAATTGTGCTGCTTAGCTATTGGCAGCAACACATTTCATATTTAGGGATCATTATAAGGTCCCTGTATACTGTGATTCAACATGATGCATAGATTTAAGTGGGGACTACTATAATAAGCTGCAGTATAAGCTTCTCAACAGGCTATACAGACTTCCTTTTGGACAGCTTTAACTAACTGATGCTATGAAATTGAAGGTAAAAACTATTTTTATAGCAGCAGACTAGAATCTATGCAGTATGATAGAACTTGGACACAGAGACCTCTTCAGTACTAGACTTGTTAAATGATGGCAGAAATAATTAACCAAATTTCCTTTGAGAAGCAATTATCATTCTATTACTAGACCCATATTGACCCCAGAAAAAAGACTAAGAACATTTAAATTTCACAAATACCTGAGATCCTCATATGAAAAATGGTTGTGACTGACACAGTCCCACAAAGCAGGATGAGAAAAAGAGGCATCAGATGCTAAATTTCAATTCAAATGTACATTTAAAGCTGAGTCAAATCTGACCCCAGAGGGTGAATAAGCTACAGAAATTGATGGTGAACCAACCACCAGAAAAGATGTTCGTAAACCTAACCTACTACAATACTTTTTGTGACCTGGGGCCCTTGTTTGTCTGACCTCCTATAGGATGCAAAAGTAGAACACAGTAGCTGGAATTCAGGTGTTTGAAATGAGGCTTAAACATCTAATTACAATGATCAGTCAGATCAGTGCACAGAGATATGAGCAGTGATATTCCATCAAATGCAATACTTAAATGAAGATATTTATCCATACTGATTTGGGCTATGTCAAATGGCTTAGCCATCTGGTCTAATCAATGGCAACAAAATAATTGGAAAACCAAGTCCAATTCAGTATAAAAAGTATCTTTGTGGGATTGTATAGCAAACAAATTGATAAAACTGATAATTGTATATCAATCATGTGTCTCCCCACTGAAGGGGACCCTTCCAAAAGTAATTGAAATGGAATTACAAAGCTTATCAAGTTTGTACAAGACACATAACTTCAGTACAACAGTGGATTCCTTGCCAAATTGGCTATGGAAACATGCATACTATATGGGACAGTGTCCCACAGAGAGGTCTCCAGTTCACCTAAGAGGAAACCAATGAAGTGAGGACTATTTTCACTTTTTTCCAATTCCAGATGTTTCTCTTTTCCACCAGATATATGAGTGTGGGAAGAATGACAATGAAATTTTTCCTATACCTAAATCAAGTAACACCAACAATAACAGCTAATTTCAGCAATATATGCATTTATCACCAATCTCCTTGAAGTGCTTTCCCAATTCTGATCCTCTGAATAATCAGTGCAGGGATAATACTTGATATTCTATGTGTGCTACAATGTGTCTGGCACAACTTTATTAATTCCTTTACCATCTACCTTATATGTGCCACAGATGGTAGAGCTTATATATGGATAATGGAGTGCAGGGATTAGGAATTGGACCCTCATCAAATGAAAATATATTGCCTTGGCACAGCCCTAGTCTCCATTTCTAGCCTCTTTTCTATTTATCATTTTTACTTCCTTACTTGGTCTGCCTTCTCTCTCTCTCTCTCTCTCTCTCTCTCTCTCTCTCTCTCTCTCTCTCTCTCTCTCTCTCTCTCTCTGTCTCTATCTCTCTGTCTCTGTCTCTCTAATTATTGGCTGTATAAATAAAACGTTAGAATAATACATTGTATTGAAGTTAGTGTATTTTAATACCTGTGCATTACAAGCAAGCTCTAACCTGATTTTAGTAAATTAGAATATAATTTCTAGCCAATTAAGCAAATAGTCTACATTACTATATGCTAAATAGTGAAGAAGGAGGTCATTTCTATATTCCAGGATTTTAGGGGGTTAAGAATCAATTAATTTGGTTACTGGTTTTTGTACTTTTATTTATTTTATCAGTCTCTAATAAATGTTAATTGTGGCATTTTTCAGTGGAATCTTTTACTGCCCTTGTAATAGTGAAATTTTGTTGGAAAAATAAAATATTCACATATATACGTGTGAATATATATATGTGTGTATATATAATGTATATTCACTTAATATATGTGTATGTGTTTATATGTATATTCATTTAATTGATTCTATAGATAATAAGGCAGTTTTCTCTTAATATTATACTGGCCCTTTGACTCCAACTAGATGTAGAAGAGCTGTTTTTCATCTTAACTCTACTGCACTACCCTTTATACAAATGAGAAAAAAATGTGGCTGAAAAAGGATAAATTACCAGGATCACAAAGCTAATAAATATCTAAGGTGGGTTTAAGGTTTCATGACTTCTAAAAGATTCATTGTGCTATCCAATATGCCACTTACTTGTGCTAAGTACAAAACAGAAAATAATTTCTCACAATTAGTGGTAGCCAAGATAAGCAAAAGTTTTCTCAGAAGGCAGGCCAGTTCCCTAAATAGAACTGTGTCTAAATTTCATTGATTCTGTAAATTATCCTGGAATTCAGATCCTTTTATAAACATGTGAATTCTGGACCACTTATTATGATGTCACCTAAGGAAATTCAATTTAATTCAATTTGCAAATCAACAAATATTTTGTTTACCAAGAAAAGGGTGAAAAACGGCAATCTATTTCATGAAAGACCTGAGAATCTAAAAGGACATAGCATTGGGGAGTGAAGGGGAGGGATTGAGTATACACATTAAAACTTTCACTTTTAAATCATCATCATATATGTATAATTATATGTGTCAATATATGTGAATATGCAAATATATAAATGCTATATAATATATAATAATACCTCTTTTGAATAGAAGTATATATTTGATCTCATTCTAAATGCAATTAAATGATATTTTCAGCAGTTATCATTTTGGATAATATATATATTTTTACTCCTATTAGTCTGTTGGTTGTCACTTTTGGATAGATAGTCAAAAATTTATTCTATTTCAATGAATAAACTCAAAAGTCTGGAAAATATTAATTAAGCTTCCTAAATGACTTTCTTTATCTCAAAGTGCAATTTGGAATACTAGAAGTATACTTCATTTGAATTTTTAAAATAAGATTTTGGTTATAATGATTTTAATATTTCAATATTAACAGGAGATACATTTATTGTATTAAATTTATCAAAATTAATATCATTTCAAAGTTAACATAAGGATTATGCATTTACATAGTTACCTAAGTAAAATTCCAAATTTGATATGTTACATGTACAATTTTCATAGTATGCATTGAGAAGATTATAAGATTATGAACCTTAGTGTTTAAGCAATATATTATTATTTTATTTATAGATGTAAATCTGAATCATTATATGGATTTTTACCTACCTAACAACCTGAGTTTTGATAGCTATAGTATTATGATAACAGTAAAACCCCCAAAATGATGATATAATAGTTGCAAAAGACTGTTTTAGGATATAAATATTATAGTTAGAAAAATGCCATCCCATCTTTCACAATTATATTTTCATGTCCTCCTCTGGTGTACACCTGTGGCTTGATGGCAGAGTATTTACTTCTTAGGACTATTGAGTGCTCTAGATTTGCAGAATGAACCAAATCAGTTATTTCACACAGGTGTTTCTGTAATTGTGATGCACTGGGATGTTCACAGTGCTCAATAACTTTCTGGCATCCACTTTCACCTGGATTACTATTTTTATTAATATTATTATAATTATTTTTATTTGTATATATACACATATGTTATTTATTTTTGATGCATTATTTTTTAAAGCCAAGAAAAAGTTAATTATAGGGTGGATTAATTATTTTTTGCAATACCTACATTTTCATATTGAAGAGTTTTAAAGTTCAGTTTCTCAACTTTTTGACATTAATTTGACATAACATGTCAACTTATCTCAATAATGCTATTTTTAAAATATGTATGGTGTTGTAAGGCTATACCCCTCATATTTTTTCGTTTATATTATTTTCTATGAACTGTGATTAAAGTGACCTCAAAATATAATGCATGTCATTTATTTATAGTTATGTATACTAATGCATAGTTTGTAGAAATATGGATTTTACTTAGATATTATATTTTATCAAGCCTAAAATGTCATGATGTTTTCCAACTTACCTTTTCCCTTCTCTCCCTTTTCTTTCTCCCCTTTCCTTCTGTTTCTTTCCTTTTCTTTCTTCTTTTTTCCCTTATCTCTCATCTCCTCTCTAGTTCTCTCTGTATGTTTGTACTTTCAATTGTCATTCAAAGAACCACCAACTTTGATGTCTTCAGAATTTCACTTATAAATATATAGGGCTTTATATTTAGTTTTATTAAAAATCTACTATAGGAATTTAGCCTACTTAGTGCATACATTTAAAAACTCCAAAGCTATGATAAAACACTTTAGAGAACTTAAGCATGATTACTTCAATTTATCATTTTTTTTTAAAATTAAGGTCCTTTTTTAAAATTTTTAAATACCTGGTCCCTTAAGCCAAGTGATTATTTAGGACTCTTGACATAGAACAGCTTCAATTAATTATCAACTTTGCTAACCACTTTAGCAGTTATTTTTACCCCCAAATGGAAGGGGGTATGTGAGGACATAGGTACAATGCAAATAAATTGCTATTGTAGATAATCTGTACCCCTGCAGACAGTAAAATCTTTACAGCTATCAACTTAAATAGATGTCCCCCTCAAGAGAGCCTCTAAAGGTTTTCTGAGAGCAAGTACTTAAGCTTGCTTTCTTTTTACTTTTTAGCTCTAGGGCATTCTTACAAGTTTAGTTAATTGTAGCAAGCATTTAGAATGACTGCTGCTGCTTCTCTTGCCAACTACAGCACCATATGGGAAGAATAGAAGGAAATTATTTAGAAGGAAAAAATAATTTCACACATCCTTTGGATTAGAGGCAATAAGGGAGGTAGTGTGAAGGTGTGTGAAATATAAATATGGTGCTTATCTATCAACAAAGGGAGGCAGTGAAATTCTAGACATATCTTTATTCTCATCTATTTCTTTATACTTTTGATACATAAGTAGGGTTCTTCATGGAGCTAGGGATGTAGCACCTGGCTGGAATGAAGCTTTGATTTCCTGGAGCTAAAATGAGAAATTTGAGCAGAGAAACCCACTTATTACAAAGTCAATTTGGTTTTTGTCTCGATATTGTGAATGGTCTTTAACTGTTTAGCTAAATCTAAATAATTCAAGCCAAAACCAATTATTCTGATTGAAAGATTTAAATAATTGTCTGTCCCTTGTTTCTCACTGTAGCATCTAATCAGGTCTGAACAAAATTCTGAAATAGGACAATATTTATTTTCAAATCATCAATTTTTCTCTTTTATATACTATTCTCTGTACCTCCGGTCCATCCTATTACTATCACCCCACATAACCCCGCCCCAAACTTGTAGGTTTAATACTGTCATTAAAGCAAGATCTCAGGAAAATATATGTTTTTTACCTTTCTGTGGAATATTTACTTTAAAATTTTTACCTCTAGTGGTAAAATGAAAAATGTTTTCCCTTATTAAATGTATTTTGGGGGTTAGGTGGGTAGTAAAGGATTAGTGATTAGGTTATACAAAAAGGGAAGAGCAGTGACACAAAAACAGGTCATGAAAATAGATTCCTGAGCAATGATTTCCATTCACTCCTTCCCATTTCCCTTTCCTACACCCTTCTCCTCAGGGGCTTATGGAAGAAGTGGCAGACCTATGTATCCTAGACTTCAAAGTTGACTGTAATAGTGAGGAGAACTGCTTGGGTCCTGAAGAGGCAAACATTCCTCCTTGTAGGAGAATGTTGAACTTCTGGGACAGCCTGTGAGATTGAAAATCAGGGATTGCTGATAATATGGAAATCGTATGTCATAGAGAGAAGGTGAAATTCATTAAAAAGAAGTAAGGTAAGTACTTTAATGGAAAAAGCTGAAAATTTTGTGAAACAAGTTACCAGCTTTGCCATCATAATTACATAGTACTGGGAAGATCAGTTCCAGGTTTGTTTTTCAAAGTTGAATCTTAGTCCTTTGAACATCTTTGCCTACTCTGAACCCTTTTTCTTTTTGATTTTTCACATTGTCTATGAAATGAAATAAAGACTATTCAGTATCCAAAATATTTTACCAGCAGGGTAGCTAATATGGTAACTGAATGCTCTTTACTCACATTTTTTTTCAATTCTTTTCAATAAACATTTTTAAGTGCTTACTATGAGCCATGCACAGTGCTAGGTACTGGGGATACAAATGAGAAAAAGACAGTCCCTGTCCTCAAGGAATTACGATCTATTGGGGAAAAAACAATACAAATTAGGAAGCTAAAAGGTAGAATGTTAGAGAGTAAATACAGGATGGAGATGATGTTCATTGTATCAAAACCAAGCAGAGTAACTCATGAAAAATGAAGAAATACTTGTAAAGCTCTGAGTCTTCTACAAAGGAAGGGTTTAGAAGTTTATTACTCCTTTATCCAGCTCTCCAGTTGTAAGAAAGAGGCAATTGAAGGTGATAAGGTATAGAGTATTAAAAGTTGAGGCAATCTGCATGCTGATGAGAAATCAGGTGAACTGCTTATCCTGGGAGAGAAATGATGTTTGTGGTGAGGAGATGGTTTTCTGTGAATAATCCTTTTCCACCTACCAATATTGAAATTAGCCCCCTTAAATGAAGAATTTGGGGAGCTGGAACATAGGTTATACAAGAACATCAGGTACCAGAGGTAATTTATTGAAGATATTTTAAAGCTTTTTCTGGTTTTCCAGTGTCCTGAATATTTCCATGGAGGTTGCTTACTCATTATAGGTTTTCATCACAAGTTCTTAACCAGATATTTGTACAAGAAGATAGTCCATCTCAATGAACCCAGAGAGAAAATTAAAATACAAGGAGAAACTGAACCTCCAACAATTATATTGTATAACCTATGATTATCTTACATCAAATTTCTTCCTAAAGCCTTTGACATCATTTCATTTTAAGACCATGAAACAAGTATTTTATCACTTTCTAGAGAAAGGTCAATGTCTTCCACAGTCTCCCTCCTCTAATGCCTCATCATATTGTAGAAATATTTCAGGTTTCTCAAAGAAAATTTAAGAATTCAAATACAACTCAAGGATTCAAATACAAACTCTGGAAGTTTATACTCTTCAATTTTTGATTTTGTCTTCTCTCTGGTGACCAGCCATGTTAAGTATAAACAGTAATTGCTGGTAGACTGGCCACTGTGTGATGAATTCTTAGGGAATAGCAATTTATGAAGTGCTGCCATAAATATTTTTGTATATATATATATATATATATATATATATATGCCTTTTAACTTTTTGTTTTTTATCTCTTTTTGGATACTAAAATAATAGAGGTATTACTAGGTCAAAGAGTATGCATAGCCCTTTGGCCATAGTTCCAAATTTCTCTAAAGAATGTTTCAATCCATTTAAAACTCCACCAATGGTGCGATGATGTCTTATTTTTCCCATATCCCCTACAACATTTGTCATTTTCCTCTGCTGTCTTATTAACCAATTCAGTGGGTATAAGGTAGTACCCCAGAATTGTTTTGATTTACATCTTCCTAATCAATAGTGAATTAGAATATTTTTAATAGCTATAGATAGTTTTGATTATTTCATCTGAAAACTGTTCATATCTTTGAATCAGTTATCAATTTGGGAATGATTTTTAGTTTATTAAATTTGACTCAGTTCTCTATGTGTTTCGGGAATTAGTCCTTTATTAGACAAACTTGCTTCAAAATTTTTTCACAGTTACTATTGGGTTTTTTTGGTTTTGCTTTTGCTTTTGGTTTTGGTTTTGCAGGGCAATGAGGGTTAAATGATTTACCCAGAGTCACACTGCTAGTAAATATCAAGAGTTTGAGGCCAAATTTGAACTCGGGTCCTTCTGAATCCAGGGGCAGTGATTCATCCACTGTGCTGCCCAGCTGCCCCAGAGTTATTATTGTTAACTGTATTTCCCTCCATCCTATTCCCTCCCCATGACATTTACTCCATTTTCTATCTTCTTTCACCTTGTCCCTCCTCAAAAGTATTTGGCTTCTGACTGCCCCCTTCTGCAATCTCCCCTCCATTTTATCACCTCCCCATTATCCCCTTCCCATCCTACTTTCCTGCAGGGTAAGATAAATTTTTAGACCCAATTTAGTGTGTATGTTATTCCCTCTTTGAGCCAATTCTGAACCAATGAGTGTAAGGTTCACTCACTTGCAAGCACCTCCCATGTCTTCCCCTCCAGTATATAAGCTTTGTTGTTCATGTGTTTCTTTAATGTGTGCTATTTACCCCCATCCTACTTCTCCCTTTCCATTTCTCCCAGTACATTAGTTCACCCCTTAATTTCGTTTTTTTAATATCATCCCTTCATATTCAACTTGCATCTGTGCTCTCTGTCTAAATATACTCCATCCAGCTGCCCTAATATAATGAGAAAGTTCTTATGAGTTACAAGTATCATCTTCCCATGTAGGAATGTAAACAGTTTAACCCTTTAATATCCCTCTTGATTTCTTTTTGCTATTTAGCTTTTTATGCTTCCCTAGAGTCTTAAATTTAAAAGTTAAATTTTCTATTCAGTTCAGGTCAATTCATCAAGGATGCATGACAGTCCTTTCTTTCATTGAATTCCCATTTCCCCCCTGAAAGACTATATCCAGATTTTCTTGGTAGGTGATTCTGGGTTGTAATCCCAGTTCATTTACCCTCTGGAATATTATATTCCATACCCTCCAATCCTTTAACATTGAAGCTGCTAAATCTTGTGTTATCCTAAGTGTAGATTCACAGTTCTTGGATTATTTCTTTCTGGCTGCTTGAAGTATTCCCTCTTTGGCATGGGAACTCTGGTATTTGGCTATAATATTACTGTGAGTTTCCATTTTATGATTTCTATCAGTAGGCGATTGGTAGACTCTTTCAATTTCTATTTTGCCTTCTGGTTCTAGAATATCTGGGCAATTTTCCCTGACAATTTTTTGGAAGATGATGTCTAGGCTCTTTTTATGATCATAGCTTTTAGGTAGTCCAATAATTTTCAGATTATCTCTCTTGAATCTATTTTCCAGGTCAGTTGTCTTTCCAATGAGATATTTTGCATTGCCTACTATTTTTTCATGCTTTTGGTTTTGCCTTATTATTTCTTGATTTTTCATAAAGTCATTCACTTCTATTTGCTCATTCCCAACTTGTAAAGAGTTGTTTTCTTCAGAGAGATTTTGTACTTCCTTTTCCATTAGGCCAATTCAACTTTCCAAGGCATTCTTTTCATCATAGGCTTTTTGTACCTCTTTTACAATTTGTTTTAGTCTGTTTTTAAGATGTTATTTTCTTTGGTATCTTTTTGTGTCTCCTTTACCAAGTTATTGACTTCTTTCATCATTTTCTTGCATCTCCCTCCTTTATCTTTCCATTTTTCCTCTACCTCTCCTTAAATCATACAACCTTAAAAGAAGTAAAAACTTACAAATTCCTAGGAGTATCTCTGAGCACTTCTGAGAACAATTCATATTTTTCTGGGAAGGTTTCAATGTAGGAGCTTTGGCTTTGTTATCTTCTTCTGATGCTGTGTTTTGATTTTGCTTGTTACAAAAGAAACTTTCTAGGGTCAGCATTTTTTCTGTTTGCTAATTTTACCAGCATGTGTTTTGATGTTAAACTTTTTGTTAAAGTTGGGCCCTGCTTCTAGTGGGGAGGGTGTACTATCCCAAGCTTCAGGGAGTTTCAGAGATACTTCTAAGAATTTTACTTATTCCAAGGTTGTATGATTTAAGGAGAGGTGTATTTACAATTCTGCTGGCCTGTGCTCTGGTCTAAAAGCATCCACAAGCCTGATTTTCTGCCCTGGAACTATGAACAGAATCCCACTCCACTGTGAGTGAAAGCTCTTGTGTGCTTATGCTCCTCCCCCACCTAGGACCACCACCCAAGACTGTGACCTGGATCTGAGTTTGGACAAAAGAACAGAGTCCTGCCTCAGTATTGGCAAAGAGATCTCCTTTTGAACAATTTTCAACCCCCTTACCATCTGAGGGCTGAGTTCCAGAACCAGTTACTCCTACAGCTGATTCAGAGGCTCCAGAGGCCTCCTCCAGGTTTTCTGGGACTGGGGCTGTATCTGTGCTGGCATGGCCTATGCTGGACTGCACTCTACTCTGACCCTGGTAGAATGGACCATTCCTGCCAACCTTCTAAGTTCCCTTTGGCTGGAAAATTATTTCACCCTGTCTTTTTGTAGGTTCTGCTGCTCTAGGAATTGTCTTATATCACTATTATTTTTGGTGTGTGAGGCAATTGGGATTAAGTGACTTACCCTGGGTCACAAAGCTAGTAAGTATCAAGTATCCGAGGCTGGATTTGAATATAGATACTCTTGAATCCAGGGCCAGTGCTCTATCCACTGCACTATGTAGCTGCGCCCTTATGGCATTATTTGAATGTATTTGGAGGGGTCTTGAGGAGAGCTCAGGAAAGAAACTGCCTTTCCTCTGCTATCTTGGCTCCACCTATTGATTCTCTGAACTTTCAATGATCTTGGTATAAAAACAAGTTCAATCAGTCATCCCTGAATTTTTAAATATTCAATTTAAAAGATAACAAAAAATATTGAAAAGATTAAAAATGAAAAGCTCCCTTAACATCCATGTAATTTCTTTCTGGTTTTTTTTGTTTTTGTTTTTGTGGGGCAATGAGGGTTAAGTGACTTGCCCACGGTCACACAGCTAGTGTCAAGTGTCTGAGGCTGGATTTGAACTCAGGTCCTCCTGAATCCAAGGCCAGTGCTTTATCCACTGCGCCACCTAGCTTCCCCATGTGTAATTTCTTTCTAACAAGGACAATGGAGTCACATAATTCATACTTTAAAAATCTTAGACCTCAATACAATAGAAGTGATTATAACTAATGTTTTTAAAGTGTATTAACCACACAATAATCATTTAAGGTCAGTAATAACCATATTATTATCTTTATTTTTCATATAAAGGGACCTAGGCTCAGAGAATTTGTGCATTCCCATAATCACACAAGTAGTAAATATTGGAAGCACACACAGTGTTGAAAGGAAATAAAATTAAAGAAAACAAATTTGGAAAGTACAATTAGAGCAGTACATGTAAAAACAACTATGAACTAATAGTCAGAAAACCTCAAGTGCATCAAGTTATTCATATTAAAGACATGGAATAAAGGAAATTAGGTGAATTGGGACAGTCCACTCAGTCTCTGGGCTCATTGGTCCTGTTATCTCCTTCATATGGCATTTTCTGCTTGGACATTTTTTCTTTTACAAGATGCCTTTGACAGGGGGATATATTAGAAAATGGGGACTAGAAAAACCCCTCCCTACTCCTCTGATACCCTCTGAATGAAGTGTAAGTGAAAAGGACAAAGAGTGATTCCCTCACAAGAGCTGAGTTGTCTTTTTGTGCTTGACTCTCCTCTGAACTGTCAGATATGATTCTGTTCACAGAATTTTCTGATGCATTTTAAAGCTACCCATGGTACATCTGACCTTTTAGGCAACCACCTTCTAGTTATCCCCTAAATCCATCAACTTCAATGGAGGAACTTCTTCACACCTCATAAAGTAGTAAAAAAAAATAGTAAGCACTTCTTATAATTTATTTACAATAGTACATCAATGTATGAAAGGAGTGAACTCCCCCAGTTTTGCACCCATTATAATCTTCAGATAAATCACTTTTTCAGAGCCACTCAAGGTTTCATGTCTCTTACAAACTGTGAAGGCAAGCACTCAGAGTCTAGAAGTGTCAAAACCTTAACACTTCATCATCTCTGTTATTTGCCCTTTATATCTTGTAATTTTTTCAAGTTGGTTGAGGGGATTCAATGGATCAAGGGTCCCCTGATCATAAGCCTCCCTTTTAACCCAGCCCCATGGATGATACATGTTTGACTAAAGTGTCATTCTGATTTAAAATTTTGTATATAAAAGCCTTCCTTGTTTGGGAAGAAAGGAAACAATAATGGGATTAGAACTTGAGGATATATTTTTCTGCTGGAAAATGGCATTTTTTAAGAGGACAAAGACTTTAAATGTGAGTGGTATTATTTAAGCCCAGTTTCTTTGGCTCCAAATTCAGTGGCTATTATATACCAAACTACCTCAAGAGGAGCAACCATTGAGGTAAAATTGATAATGAGTTAGGCCCATAATTGAATAGAAGATGAGTTTTTGGATCACAGATAAATTTCACAGCATTCTTAAACTTGAATTGGCAAAATAAAATGTGATTTTCTTTTAATTAACCTCAAATTAAAAATAAAAGTTTATTAACCTTTTTGGAAGTATGGTTAAGACCATGAACTGTTTCTAATGATGGTATTTTTAAATGTATAAAATAAAATACATATTGAAATAGTTTTAAAAATATATATTTTTAACGTTTACATAACTCTCTTTAAGAAATCTCCCAGGGGAAGCTAGGTGGTATATAGCACCAGCCCTGGATTGAGGAGGACTTGAGTTTAAATTTGTCTTCAGACACTTGACACTTACTAGCTGTGTGACCCTGGGAAAGTCACTTAACCCTCATTGTCCCACAAAAAATAAAAAGAAGAAAAGAAAAGAAAAAAGAAATTTTCCAAACTAAATTCAGCATGTCCTTCAATTATCAAAAAAATATTCTGAATAGGTATCCAAAAGCTTCACTAAAGTGTCAAATTTCACACACAAATACACAGAAACACACACACAACTGCCCACATGTATGCACATACATGCATGCACATGCATATGCACACAGAAAGAAAAAGATTAAAGTTAGCCTGTACTTGAAAACTTTCCTAATATTTTCAGTTGTCACTCTCAATCTGTTCACTGAATCAACAGTCCCCCCCAAAAAATACCTACCCTATATTTTCTTGAATTATCTAACACTATCATCTCTGAATTATCAAAACTGTAGATGACAAGCAAAGCAATGACAAGATGGGTGTTATATGTAATTAAATAGCACTCAGAATATTATCAAAGATGCCTTCATGGAAAATAGGTAAAGAACATCATAAAATATTTGTAGAGTAAAAAAGACATGGAAAGTTTATACAGGATAATAATAAATGAAAATAGCCCCAAAGTATGAGTGGTGGAGGGGTTATTGTTTGAGATTCATGAAATATCAGAAGGACTCATGCCTAGTTTTCAGCTCATTGAATGTGAACTCGAGACACCCCAGCAGGGATGTCAACCATATAACCTACATACTCTCAAGTGCAACTGGTTCTGGTCAAAATGTAATAGGAAAATATCAAACAAAATAAGTTAAAATAATAGATAGATAACATTTTAAAACAGGGTCAACATGAAGCCACACAGGAAATTTTCTGTATGGATTAGTTGCTCTCATTTCTATTTGAGGTTGAAACCTCTGCTCTAGAGAATTTATAAGACTATCTGAATGGTAATTTTATATAATCATGTCAGTTGCCATATTCAGTGGTGAAAGAGGGGAAGAATAGCAGGAATATACATTAATTAAGTTTCCTAATATGTGCTAGGTGCTATGATTAGTGCTTTTCCATATTACCTTATTTTATTCCTACCACAACTCTGTAAGGTGTGTGTTGTTATTATCACCATTTCATGTTTGAGGAAACTTTCGCAGAAATAGTAAGTGATTTGTCCAGAATCACAGAATTAGGAAAAACTTCAGGACACATTCGAGCTTGAGGTTTCCTGACTTCAAACTCACAGGCCACTAAAGTAATCTAAATTTAAGTGAATTGATCATTTCTTTTGGAAAATCTTCCAAGGTTAATTTACTTACCCCTTTATTCAGATCCTTGGCATTTCCCCTTTTTCTGTGGACAATATGCGTGTATATTTGTGCATATATACACAAATATACATGCACATACATATATACGTGTATATGTACAAATATATTTTTCTATTTTTCTCTATCCTTCATAAAATCTTTGAACATTGCCTGTCAATGTTTCCTCTAATGAAATGTGAAGCAGAAAATTGGAGCAATGTTTTGCATAACAGCCCCTAGTTTTGACAAATTCAACAGTGTGAAGAATTTAGTGAAAGCATATTTCTGTTTATATTCAGGAATAACATGTTTGTCTTCATTTTCTTTGTTAATTGGCAATGGTCTTTGACTTTTCAGTTCCTTCTCAGAGATACTCTAATACATATTAATAATAGTTCTTAAATTACTTCAAACTCCAGACTTCCTTTTACACCATTAATGTTGTAGTGTAGCACTAAGATATATGGTCAAATAACAAATATATAAGTCCAACCAGCATTCCTTAATAGATAAATGATTAAATGAATTAAAAATGACTCAAAAGAAAAAATATAGGCTACTGAATATTGACAACTTATAAATCATGAATGTTTCATTCACTAGGAAGAAATGATAATTAAAATAATTTCTAAGGTTTCATCTCACACTTATCAAATTGGCAAAGATGAAAATAAAAGAAATTGTCAATGTTGGGGGGATTGCAGAAAAGCAGATGAATAAATGCACTTTTAAAGTACTTATACATTAGTAGAAACATTTAGGAAGTCAATTTGGAATTATATGAAGAAATGGACTAAAATATCCTTTCCCTTTTGTGTAGAGATGCTCCAAAGAATTCAATGATAGAAAGGAGGAAGAAAGGAAGGAAAAAAGGAAGGAAGGATGGAAACAAGAAAGAAAGGAAAAAAGGAAGGAAGGATGGAAGCAAGAAAAGAAGGAAGGAAGGAAGGAATAATGACTTTCAGAATTTAACATCTCAGTGTTCCTAGGGACTTTCCCTTCCTCTGATTGGATAAGATAAATAATGTTAATAGAGAACTGCTCCTAAATCTTCCATTTCATGAGGAACTGCAGGGCAGTTATCTCATGATTTCCTTGATTTTAACATTGTCTTCAGGAACTCATTATCCTGAGCATGAAGACAATTGGGGCAGCCACTTAGTAGGGTTAATAGAGTAACAGGCCTAAAATCAGAAAGACCTAAGTTCAAATTTAACCACATATACTTCCTAGCTATATGATCCTGAGCAAATCACATATCTTCTGCTTACCTCACTTTCCTGAAATGAAAAACTGAAATCATTATAGCACCTACCTTCAAAGGCTGTTGTAAATTTCAAATGAGGGGCAGTTAGGTAGCACAATGTATAAAGCACTGGCCCTGGATTCAGGAGGACCTGAGTTCAAATCAGTCCTCAGACACTTGACACTTACTAGATGTGTGACCCTGGGCAAGTCACTTAATCCCCATTGCCCACAATAAATAAATAAACAAAATTTTAAAATTTCAAATGAAATATTTATGAAGCACTTTGCACAATGCCTGGGACATAGTATGTACTTAATACCTAATTAATTCAGTTTATTAAGTATACTTAATAATACTTATTCCTTTCCTTCTTCTATTTTGAAAGGTCACATCAACTCTGAAAGTGTACATTTAGAGCCCCTCTCAAATTCTCCATTTAAAGAGGGAGTACAAGGATATCCATCTCATCATTTCCCACCTCTCTGCAAGACTTCATTTTCCCCAAAGTACATGGATATGGTCAGTAAGAGAAACTGAGAGATAAAGTAGGACACCTAGTTTGCTATCCTGGTTAAGTGGGAAATTATTGGTACCCTCCACAGCAATAGGTAAGTTAGAAGGAAAAGAAGATAAGGTAGAGAAGTGAATTGTAGACATGTTTTAGACATAAGCCACTATTTTCTCTCTAGTGTTTTTGAATTTTCAGAGCATTTAGATCCTAAATGATGTTTTCTTCCATCTTTTGAATGGTATAAATTTTCCTTGAGAGTATTTCTCTCTAGCTATCCCATTTTGAATCTTTTATTTCTTCCAGTTGTTCATATCATACTTGTGACCAGGATTTCTTTTTCCTCTAAGGCTTAACTTGAACAAGGTTTTTAGTCAGTGTACTCCTTTGAAATTACCCCCTGAGCATCTATCAAATCAAGATAACTTGTCACAGTATTCAGATTTCTCTTGGGTTTATCATTTCAATAACTTTTTATTATCTACACTATGGGGCCTATGCCTGACCTCACTATGAAACTAAATAAAATAGCTTGTGAAAAGTTTGGATGCTCCTTAGTAAATTGACCTAGATTAGACTGCTCCTTCAAGGGCTTCCAGAGGTGTTTCAGAACCAGACTGTGCCTGAGGTTTTTCCTCACTGATGCTAGACTCAGGATTTATTAATGAACAAGGATACCTACAAGAGCCTGTAATTGTCTGGATTCAGTCTTTATCAAGGACAGTATTCATATGCCCTGATTTTTACCTATTTATAGCTTGTCAAAATCAGTACCTCCACAGGATTCTGGGAGTCCTTAGGTGGATTTTTGTACTGGGTAGATGAAGAAAAGGTGATTGTTTTGTTTTTGTATGTTACATTCATTTTTTTTAATAAAGAATTTTATTTTAAGTTTTGAGTTCCAAATATTATCCCCCTTCCCTGAGGTAGTGAGCAATCAGATATATGTTATACATGTGCAATTATGTAAAATATTACCACATTAGTTCTTTGGTATAAAAATTCAAACTAAAGAAAAATTTAAGAAAGTGAAAAATAGCAGTCTGTGTTCAATCAATATCAGTTCTTTCACGGGAGGTGGATAATATTGAATAGTATTCATTATTAGTCCTCTGGGATTGTCTTGGGTCATTGTATTGCTGAAAATAGTAAAGTCATTCACAGTTCTTCACTGAAGAATATTGCTGTCACTGTGCACTATGTTCTCCTGGTTCTGCTCACTTCACTATACATCAGTTCATACAAGTCTTTCCAGGTCTTACTGAAATCATCCTGCTTGTCATTTCTGATTGCCCAGTCATATTCCATAACCATCACATACCAAAGCTTGTTTAGCTATTCCCCGCTTGATGGGTATTACTTTGATTTCCAATCCTTAGACACCACACATAAACAGCTGCTATAAATATTTTGTACACATGGGTATTTTTCTCTTTTTGGGGGATATCTTTGGAATATAAACCTAGCAGTGGTATTGCTGGATCAAAGGGTATGAACAGTTCTATAGGTCTTTGGGCATAGTTGCAAATTGCTTTCTAGTAAGGTTGTATCTGTTCCCAACTCCACCAACAGTGGTATAATGTCCAAGTTTTCCCACATCCCTGCCAACTTCCAATATTTTTCTTTTTTATATTTGCCACTCTGATAGGTGTGAAATGATACTTTAAAGTTGTTTTTTCCCCCCTTTGGTGAGGCATTTAGGGTTAAGTGACTAGCCCAGGGTCACACAGCAAGTAAGTGTCAAGGGTCTGAGGCCGGATTTGAACTCAGGTCCTCCTGAATCCAGGGCTGGTGCTCTATCCCTGTACCACTGTATCCAGCTGCCCCTTAAAGTTGTTTTAATTAGCATTTCTCTGATCAACAGTGATCTAAGATTTTTTTCATATGACTATAGATAGTTTTGAAAACTCTCTGTTCTTAACTTCTAACCATTTATAAATTGAAAAATAATGTATATTTTTACAAATTTGACTCAGATCTCTATATATTTAAGATATGAGGCCTTTATCAGAGATACTTGTTTCAAAAATTCTTCGGCTTTCTTTATGATCTGGTTATATTAATTTGTGTAAAAACTGTATTTTATATAATCAAAATTATCTACTTTACATTTTATATTGCTCCTATATTTTCTTAGGTCCTAAATACTTCCTTGGTCCATAAATCTGACAAACTATTCCATGCTCTCTTAATTTGCATATAGTATCACCCTTTGTGTTTAAATCATGTACTCATTTTGACCTTATGTTATTATACAGTGTGAGATGTTGGTCTATACCTTGTGTTTGCTTTACTGTTTTCCACTTTTCCCAGCAGTTTTTTCTCAAATAATGAGGTTTTGTTCCAGGAGCTTGAATTTTTGGGTTTATCATATACTAGATTACTATAGTCATTTACCATAGTGTAATTTGTACCTATTCTATTCTTCTCAGCCACCTCTCTATTTCTTATACACACACACACACACACACACACACACACACACATATATATGCATATACATATACATACACACATAAATGTGCATATATATTCCTATATACATGGATATAAGTATATATGTGTGTATGTATATAGAATTAAGACTAATTGTTATTTAAATGTTTCATAGAATTCACTTGTGAATCCATCCGGTTGTGGGAATTTTTTCTTAGGAAATTCATTGATGGCTTGTTCAATTTCTTTTTCTAAAATTGAAGAACTTAAGTATTTTATTTTTTCTTTAGTTAATCTGGGTAATTGATATTTTTGTAGATATTCATCCATTTCATTTAGATTGTCAAATTTCTTGGCTTATAATTGGCAAAAACAGTTTCTAACAACTCTCTAAATTAGTTCTTCATTGGTGACAAGTTTGCCCCTTTCATTCTTGATACTAGTAATTTGGTTTTCTTCTTTCATTTTTTGAAAAAAAATATTAAGCAATGGTTTATCTGTTTTATTGGGGTTTTTTCATAAAACAAGCTTCTAGTTGTATTTATTAATCCAAAGGTGTTATTTTCAATTTTATTAATCTCTCCTTTGATTTGCAGAATTTCTTTTTTTGGTGTTTAATTGGGGATTTTTAATTTGTTCATTTTCTCGTGTTTTGTTGTTGTTGTTGTTTGTTTGTTTGTTTTGCTTTGTTTTTACCTGCATGTCCAATTTATTAATTTCCTTTTTCTCTATTTTATTGGTAAGTATTTTGGGACATATATTTTCCTCTAAGTACCTCTTTGGCTACATCCCACAAATTTTGATGTTATCTCATAATTGATATTTTCTTTAATGAAATCATCCATTGGTTCTATGATTTGTTCTTTGACCCACTTTTTAGGATTAGAATATTTAATTTCCAATTAATTTTTAATTTTTAAATTGACCATTATTAAATGTATTTTTAAAAATATTATGATCTGTTAAAGGTATATTTATTGTTTCTACCTTTATGCATCTGTTTGTGAGGTTTTTTATGCCCTAATACATGGTCAATTTTCATGTAGGTCTCATGTACTTCTGAGAAGAAGTTATATTCCTTTCTTTTCCCATTCAGTTTTTTCCCAGATTTCTATCTTATTTAGCTTTTCAAGAATTTTGTTCCTCTCTTTAACTTATTTCTTATTTACTTTTTGGATAGATTTATCCAGTTCTGAGAGGGGAAGGTTAAAGTCCTCTACTAGTATGGTTTTATTATCTATTTCCTTCTTTACCTCATTCAACTTATTGTTCAAAAATTTAGATATTATACCATTTGGTACATATGTGTTAAGTATTGATATGACTTGATTATCTATGTTAACTCTATTTCATTAAATCTAAATTTTTCCTTTGAAATATTATATTCAATTTTGGTGCATAGGTCATTCTTGGGTGTAAAGCTATTCCTTTGCCTTCTGGTATATCATATTGCATGCTCTGTGGTTCTTTAATGTGGAAGCTGCCAAATCCTGTTCGATTCTGACTGTAGCTCCACAATATTTAAATTGTTTCTTTTTGGCTGCTTGCAATACTTTCTCCTTGATCTATGAGCTTTGAAATTTGGCTCTGATGTTCCTAGGAATTTTCATTTTGAAATCTCTTTCAGGTGGTAATTGGTGGATTTTTTTCAATTCCAATTTTTCCCTATAGTTCTAATATATAAGGGCAGTTTAATTTAATAATTTCTTGATAGATATTATCCAGGATTTCTTTCTTTCTTCCTTCCTTCCTTCCTTCCTTTCTCTCTCTCCTCCTTTCTCTCTTTCTTTCTCTCCTTTCTTTCTTTCTTTTCTTTCTTTCATTCTTTTTTTTTGATCTTAGCTTTCAGGTAGTCCTGTTATTGCTATATTGTCTCTCCTTGATCTATTTTCAATATCAGTTGTTTTGCCAATGTGAAATTTCCTATTTTCTTCTATTTTTTAAACTTTTTTATTTTTATCATATCATTGTGTTTCATTGAAGAATTACTTTCCATTTATTCAGTTCTAATTTTTAAAAAAATATTTTCCTCAGTGACCTTTTCTATTTCCTTTTTGTTTTGGCTAATTCTGTTCTTTAGGAAGTTATTTTCCTCAGTAAATTTTTGTATATCTTTTCCCATGCTATTTACTCCTTTTTTCATGATTCTCTTACACTACTCTCATTTCTTTTCCAAATTTTTCTTCTACTTCTCTAATTTGCTTTTTCAAATACTTTTTTTAAAGTTCTTATTAGAAAAGAATTCTGAGAATTCTTTTTTTTTTTTTTTTTTTTTTTTTTTTTTTTTTTTTTTAGTGAGGCAATTGGGGTTAAGTGACTTGCCTAGGGTCACACAGCTAGTAAGTGTTAAGTGTCTGAGGCCGGATTTGAACTCAGGTACTCCTGACTCCAGGGCCAGTGCTCTATCCACTGTGCCATCTAGCTGCCCCTGAGAATTCTTTTTGAGCCTGAGACAATTTACATATTTCTTTGAAACTCCACTTGCAGTCATTTTGCTACTATTGTCCTCCACTAAATTTATGCCTTTATCTTCCCTATGACCATAGTAACTTTTTATAGGCAAGTTTCTTTTTGTTTATTAACCTATTTTTGCCCCTTTTTATGACTTGGTGTTTTTAATGAGAGAGTTATTCTCTATTCCTGTATTATCCCAAATTTTTGTGCTGAGGCTCTGAGTCCTACTGGTGGCTTTCACTGGGCTTCAGGGGTTAGCCACTTACTTTCTCTGTAGAGTAAGATTCCATTCTTACTACTATTTGTGAGGTGGTCATCCATTTTGGCCTCTCCTGAATGTGGGCTAGCCTTCTCCAGAGGTGATGCCCTACTGCTGGGTTGTTCTGTTAACAGGGCTCCTCTGATAGCAGGCCCTGGAAGAGTAATTTTATTGTAAATCTTCCCAAGGGTTAGGACCCTGCTATTGGATTACTATAGTAATAGAATAATTCTGCTAGCAGGCCCTAGAAGAATAATTTTGTTATAAATCTGCCCAAGGGCTGGAGTCTCCTGCTGCTGGTTTGCTATTGAAAGAGTCTGCTTTTAGGGCCCAGGGGTGGGATCTCTATTGGCTAGCCCCAGTGGCACTTTACTACTGCTCAGCAGTGGGGTCAAGGCCTCCCTGGTAATTTGTGTTGGGGATGGGGTGGCTGATTGGGGTCCCTGCTATGCTGCCCAGATTTTGTACTTGCCTAGGGGGCTACTGGTTTATAGGAGGGCTGGCCCTCACTTGTAGACTTCCCCAGGCTTAGAGCCCTACTTCAGGTTATCTGCTGTTCTTTGATCTCACTTCCCTCCCTCCCAGGTAAGATAGATTCTACCTGCCGGACTAGTAAGCTGCTTCCCTGCTCTTGGAATGATTCAGATGCAGTTTTCTATTAGTTTGGAGGGGAAATTTTGAAGAGCATCAAAGGGTTCCTTCCTCATTCTGCCATCATGGCACCAGAAGTAACCCTAGTGCATTTCTAATTACCACAGTTGTAGTTGAGAGGGATTTGAGCTCCTCTAAATCCTAGAACACTATTATCTCCCCATAAACCACCTGGCTACATAGACATTTATTAACAATATTAGTCCAGAAAGATTTTTCTATTGTGTATTCTTTTCTAATTTGGAAATCAGTGTTATATTTGTATAACATACATAACTTATAACAGTATCATTTTTTTCTAATTAAAAGTTTTATCACACTATTATTTATTAGTTGAATGTTTAAGTGAATTCATGTTATTAGGATAATTATTTATGTTTTAATGTGACAAATTATTATTTACATATTTTATATATTTTTTTCTCCTCAACATTTAAAATTTCAGATTGTCTATTCTATATGTTGTCATTTTGGGTATGTATGTCCTTTTAAATATTCATCTAATTTAATTTTGTTTTTGGAGGGTATTGATTATGTGGAATACTATCTAATATTTAAAATTTCTTCATTAAAGTTAAAATATTAATGGGGTATATGTAATAATGACAAATTTTCTACTAAATCCCCCAATACTTCTTATTCTCTTCTGACTTTCTTGAAAAAATTTCAGAACATGACACTCTCCTTTTTCTGATTGTTCTATTAACCCTATGTGAATTGGTATGGAACATCATCTATCATTTTAATTATTCAGAAGTTTCTATGATGATTATTATTGACTGGTATATCAAATTTCTATAATTTTTTAGTTTCCACAGGAATTTTATTAATATTTATTTCTGGTACTATTTACATAGAGTTTCAGTTTTTTTCTTCTTTCCAATGTCAAAAAATCTGAAAGTATTTTGTGAGAAAATTAAACATATTTTAAACCTTGAATATTAGTCCCAGTTCTACCTGCTAAAAGATGCTGGGAATGAAGTATGATACATTATTTGTTGATCAAACCTTGGAGTTTGAAAATACACACACACACACACATGTATATACATATATACACACATATGTATATACAAATATACATGTATATCTTATGTATACACACACATATATATACATATATATCTTACATATACATACTGCATATATGGTGTGTGAATGGATATGGATATATGGCTATATATTAGATAGATAGTTAGATAAATCACTTTTTATTTCACTCAGAAGATAACTTTCCTTTGAATTCTATAACCTAGAGTCTTATAATGCTTGGGAAATTTATTGAGATACTACTCTTTTTATCCTCATATTTTTTCAACTTCCAAAATTATTCTTAAATCATCTTTCTAAACTCTATCTTCTCATTCTATCATCATTGCTAGGGGTAAAATGTTGCTTTACAAAATGAGTTTTGCTTTGGTCTTGTTTTGCCACATTCATGCATTTTCTACTACTTGGCTGTGAAAATTAATAACCTCTCATTGGCATTAATAACCTATCAAGCTATGGCATATCCAAACTTCCTTTCTTGCCTTTTCTCCTTCTGCTTTATATTACTCTTTAAAATTGTATTTAATATAGTCCTGATGTGTTATTGAAATCTGTTATGTCCCCTGTACCCTTTATAAGTTGAAGAAACAGAATCTTTGGCCCCTTGGATTCCTCATCTTTCATATATATTTTTTTTCTCTGCAACATTGGCCCATTAGTAAAGGACCTGAATAAAGCAATGTTTTATTTTATTTTGTATTATATAAATCAAAATCGATAGAGTAGTTCTAACACTTTGTTTCTTTTTAATACTTTTTTATTTTATTTTTTCCAATTACATGTAAAGGTAATTTTCAACTTTCATTTTTGTAAGATTTTGAGTTACAAATTATTTTTCTTCCCTTCTTTCCTTCCCCCCTCCTGAATCCAGTGATCAATTTGATATAGGTTATACATTACAATTATGTTAAAAACATAAGGTACATTAGGTACAAGGTTTTGTTTCAAATGTCTTATCTACATAGAAAAAGGCAAGTGGATGAAAAATGTTTTTGACAATGTTTCAACATGAAACTGAATGAAATTTATAGAGTTGTATGTATATCTGTGAAAGAAAGAGTAGAGGGTCAATGTACTTGGTCCAGAGAGGAAAAGGAGGAAAAAGAGTTTAGTAGTTTCAAGAAATTACAAAGAACTTGTAATTAACATAGCCTTCCTATTAAGGATTCAATTTTTCATATTAAATATTTTACTTGTACTAATAAATAGCAGAGAAATTTGGAGCATCACTTCCTAAAGAACTAAAAATGAACATTACACAGCAGGCAATGGAAAGGCACACATTAGGTCAAGGAAGCCTGTAACATATAACCAATAAAAGGCTTTGAGGGAGCCAAGATGGCAGGGGAAAGGATGTGACTTTCAGAGATCCCCACACAGTCTGTCCACATACCTCTAAACAGTGCCATAAAACAATTCCTGGAGCTGCAGAAACCACAAAAGAAGAGAGTGAGATCATTTTCCAGGCAGAATTCTTAAAAGGACAGAAGGGAAGGTCTTCTGTACCATGGGGTGAGAGAGGAGCACAGTGTGTGACACAGATCCAGAACCAGGTAGGTCATACCTCCAAAGCCTCAGAAATATCAGCATCATCAGCTTCTTCTGAACTTTGTTCATGGACTGGTGCGGGGGTCCAGCATTTGGCCAGGGGGAAATAGAAGGGGTCTCTGCTGGAGCAGGAGCAGAGGCAGAGCACTGCTGTGTAGTTCAGGAAACAGACTTGAGTGGCAGAAGCCCAGTGGGGGAGGGGCACAGGTTCACCAAACTTTCTACCACAGAGAATCAGATTTCAATAATATTTCTGCTTCTGGGGTAAAAAGCAAACAGACAGGTGGTTTCTTACAGGCCAGGCAGGCTCAGAACAAGCTTCTCCTTAAATCATAACACCTGGGATGCCCTGAAGCTTGGAACAGTGCATCCTGGAAGCAGTGTTCCACTTTAAGAAGGAGTTAAGGGGCAGCTGGGTGGCACAGGGTATTGAGCACCAGCCCTAGATTCAGGAGGACCTGAGTTCAAACCCGGCCTCAGACACTTAACACTTACTAGCTGTGTGACCCTGGGCAAGTCACTTAACCCCAATTGCCTCACCAAAAAAAAAAGGAGTTAAGATCCAAGAAATTGGTGGGCAAGGTGAGCAGGCAAAAAAACAAACAAATAAACAACAACAACAAAAATAACAATGTACCATTAAAAGTTTCTTTGGTTACAAGGTAGATCAAAATATACCCTCAGAAGAAGGTAACAAAGCCATACCTCCTATATCCAAAGCTTCCAAGTAAAATGTTAATTGGTCTCAGGCCATAGAAGTGCTCAAAAAGGACTTTAAAAATAAAGTACTAGAAGTAGAAGAAAAAATGGAAAGAGAAATGAGAGTGATGTAGGAGAGTCATGAAAAAAAAAACCTCAACAGCTTGAAAAGACAAATTGGCCTAATGGGGAAAAAAGGACCAAAAGCTCTTTGAAGAAAATCATTGCTTAAGAATTAGGATAGGGGGAGCTAGGTGGCACGGTGGATAGAGCACCAGCCCTGGAGTCAGGAGTACCTGAGTTCAAATCCGGCCTCAGACACTTAACACTTACTAGCTGTGTGACCCTGGGCAAGTCACTTAACCCCAATTGCCTCAAAAAAAAATTAGGATAAAGCAAATAAAACCTAATGACTATATGAGAAATCAAGCCACAATAAAGCAAATCCAAATGAATAAAACAAATAGAGGGCAATATGAAATATCTCTTTGGAAAAACATCTGACCTGGAAAAGAGATCCAGGAATAATGATTTGAATATTGTTGTACTATCTGAAAACCATGTTAAAAAAAAGAGCTTAGACATCATCTTCTAAGAAATTGTCAGAAAATATTTCCCTGATATTCTAGAAGCAGAAGGTAAAATAGAAATTGAAAGAATCCATAAATCACCTCCAGAAAGAGATATCCAAATGAAAACTTCTAGGAATATCATAGCCAATTTCAGAGATCCCATGTCAGAAGAAAATACTGTAATCAGCTAGAAAGAAACAATTCAAGTACTGTGGAGCTACAATCAGGATAATCCAAGATGTGGCAGTTTCTACATTAAAGGATAAGAGGGTATGGGATATGATATTCTGGAGGTCAAAAGAAGTGCAATTACAACCAAGAATCACCTACCCATCAAAATTGAGTATAATATTTCTGGGGGAAAATGGGACTTCAGCAATAGTGAGGACTTTCAAGTATTTGTGATGAAAAGATCTGAACTGAATAGAAAATTTAACTTTCAAATACAAGACCCTAGAGAAGCATAAAAAAAGGTAAAAAGGAAAAAGAAATCATGAGGGATATTAAAAAGTTAAATTTATTCCAACATGGGAAGATGGTACTTATAACTCATAAGAAATTTTTCAGTATTAGGCAGCTGAAAGGAATATACTTAGAGGGCACAGGTGTGAATTACCTAGGAATGGATGATATCTGTAAAGCATTTATTTTTGTTTATCCTTTTCTGTGGGGCGGGCAGGGTGGAGTGGATTATATTTGTGTCCAGATGTGGGCTTGGTTCCTCCTGGATTCAGGGCTGGTATTTTGTCCTCTTTGTCACCTAGCTGTCCCATGATAACATCTTTAAAATAAAGTTAAGGAGTAACAGGAATGCACTGGAAGAAAGGAAAAGGTAGATGTGGAATGAACTAAAGTATCTCACAGAAAAGAAAAAAAAAAAGCTTATGGAGTGGAGGGGAAGATGGGTAAGGAGGGTGGCAGCGAGTGAGCCTTACCTGCATCAGAATTGCCTCAAAGCGGGAATAACATACACACTCAAGTGGGTATAGTGCTATTGTTGGGAAAATTTTTAAGTCTGACAGAAGAACGATAACAACAAAGTTTCCAGGCTGAAGCAAATAGGTTTATTGAGAGAGGGTTAGTCTCCCAACAAAGCCAATAGGTTTCTTGAGAGAGTTTTAGTCTCCCAATAAAGCTGGTCATCCAGGTTTTGGACCTGAAAGACCCAGAATTACAAAATCCATGGATTTAGATACCCTTCCAAAATTTACACTTGTACAGCATTATGTCATTAGTTGTGCTTCTTTTTTTTGTTTTTTTGTTTTGTTTTGTTTTGTTTTGTTTTTAGTGAGGCAATTGGGGTTAAGTGACTTGCCCAGGGTCACACAGCTAGTAAGTGTTAAGTGTCTGAGGCCAGATTTGAACTCAGGTACTCCTGACTCCAGGGCCAGTGCTCTATCCACTGCACCATCTAGCTGTCCCAGTTGTGCTTCTAAAATTAAAACATATTCTTAGAAAATATGAGGAACTACCTAAATGACTATAAATGTCAGCATTATGATGACAATAGGGTGGGTCATTGTCAGGCCACTGGTCAGCAATGTGAACTCTTTATAGAAAAGTATGTCACTCATGATTATTAAAATATAACATTGCTGACTACTAGATCTTGTGCTATTACCTAATGCTTGACATTGGAAAATTAGGAAATATGAGAAAAGACTTAACCTTTTGACCTTATGTAATCTATATTAAATATAATAAATTACAATTTTTAGTTAATATATTGATTAATATCTTAATCCAATCACTTATAACTATGGTGAATCTCTTATAACTAAGGGATGGGGAAAATCTCACTCACACTATACCTTGCCCTGCAGGAAAATGGGAGGGGAAAGGGATAAGGGGGGGGGGATAGGTATAGGAAGGGAGGGCAGATTGGAGGAGGGGGTAGTAAAAGCAAAATACTTTTGAGGAGGGATAGAGTGAAACAAGATAGAAAATAGAGTGATTATCAAGGGAATGGAATACGATGGAGGCTAATACAGTTAGCAATAGTAACTGTGGAAGAAATGATGAGCAGGTTGCTATCAGGACTTATGAAAATGCAATCCATCTACAAAGAATAAACTGATGGTATCTTAATACAAATTTAAATATATATACATATATATACACATATATATATACATATATACATATATATATATATGTTTCCTCTTTCTAAAGTTATTTTGTCTATTTTCTTTCAAAAGCTGACTAATGTGGAGATGTTTTACATGACTGCACATGTATAACATATTAAATTCCTTGCTGTCTTAGGGAAAGGTAAAGAGGGAGGGAGGAAGAAAATTTGGAAGACAAAGTTTTTAAAAATCAATGTGGGGGGCAGCTAGGTGGCACAGTGGATAAAGCACTGGCCCTGGCTTCAGGAGTACTTGAGTTCAAATCCGACCTCAGACACTTGACACTTACTAGTTGTGTGACACTGGGCAAGTCACTTAACCCCCTTGGCCCCCCAAAAATAAATCAATGTGAAAAAAAATTTCTATTTTACATGTCAATTG